>NW_019952939.1:0-3025 GCF_002910315.2 Salvelinus sp. IW2-2015
GGTGCCAGAGCAGCGAACAGTTTTGACTGGGCTGAGCGGGAACTGTACTTCCTCAGAGGTAGGGAGGCGAGCAGGCCAGAGGTGGATGAACGCAGTGCCCTTGTTTGGGTGTAGGGCCTGATCAGAGCCTGAAGGTACGGAGGTGCCGTTCCTATGCCCGGTATCCAAACATACCTTGAGATGCAGTCACTGGTTGAATGTGGGTAACTAGCTACCTAGTTTAAATATCAACAGTACTGCCACCGCAGCATAACATTTGATCAACACTTGATACCACTCGAGTTACATAATCATCATCAATAATCGGTCTGGAAGACAGACAGAAAAGAGCAGCTGCATCAACAACACTCGCTCTGACCCAACTACATAATGTCCTCTGTCGGCAGCAGCAACACAGGTAGTCTAGACCCTAGCTAACCACCATATATTAAAATATCCACACAAGCCACTAGCCAGCCATACAGTGTATATGTTGAGTTAGAAGATATTGAAAATTATACTATGAAGTTAATATTTAAGAGCAATGAAGATAAATCACAATCAGTAAAAAAAATGTAGCTAGCTAACTAGCAGATTTACATTCACCTTCCACCCTCTCTTCCCATGTCAATCATGTCTTTAGGAGGCACTGTAACTAACTTACTTACAATTTGTGATGAGTGAGTGTGCTGTTGCAGAAATAAATAGGCCTATGCTCAAAAATGTAAAATGGCATGAATTTTMAGATTTTTTTGTTTTTTTGTCCCTTTTTTTCACCTGTAGGGGATTAGGTTGGGCGAATGTAAACAATCTTACATTTAATATTGTTAGGCGTATGTCATGGTTTTGTTGTAGTAGAACCAATTACCATTTCTACCAGAACCCTCTTGGCATTTTTAAAAGAAAGGTTTGTGAATGCTTGTTGTTTTAGTTGCTTCTTGTTTTAGATGTTCCTTGACAGACGTGACATTAAAAACACTGAAGAATATAACTTGTGTTTTCAGAGAGAGTTTCAAGATATAAAGATAAGACAAGTCATGTTTCTACATTACGCTGTAATGAAATGTTCCTTTAGAAAGTGTTCACACCCCTTGACTTTTTCCACATTTTGTTGTGGTACAGCCACAATTTAAAATTTATTAAATTGAGATTTTGTGTCACTGGTCTACACACAAAGCCCCTTTGTTATGGCAAGCCTAAATATGTTTAGGGAAAAAAAATTGCTTAACAAGTCACATAAATTGCATGGACTCAYTCTGTATGCAATAATAGTGTTTAACAAAAAAAAAAWMTATGATTAACTCGTCTCTGTACCCCACACATAAAATTATCTTTAAGGTCCCACAGTCGAGCAGTGAATTTCAAACACAGATTCAACCCCAAAGAACAGGGAGGTTATCCAATGCATTGCAAAGAGCAGCACCTATTGATAAATGGGTATACATTTTTTTTTGAATATCCCTTTGACCATGGTGAAGTTATTAATTACACTGGATGGTGTATCAATACACCCACTCACAATAAAGATGCAGACGTCCTTCCTAACTCAGTTGACGGAGAGGAAGGAATTTCACCATGAAGCCAATGGTGACTTTAAAACATTTGCAGAGTTAAGCAGACTGAAGCAGGTTTTCCCATTTCTTTTCATCCTGAAAAACTCCCCAGTTTTTGCCAATGTCAAGTATACCCATACCATGATGCAGCCACCACCATGCTTGAAAATAAGGAAGTAGTTACACAGTGATGTGTTGTGTTGGATTAGCCCCAAACATAAGGTTTTGTATTTAGACCCCAAATAGTTTTTGCAGTATTACTTTAGTGCCTTGTTGCATACCTATGCATTTTATTCTGTATATTTGAATTCTTCTTTTCACTCTGCCATTTAGGTCATTAATGTGAAGTCACTACAATGTTGCTGATCCATCCTCAGTTTTCTCCCATCAAAGCCATTGAACTCTGTAGCTGTTTTAAAATGACCAATGGCCTCATGGTGACATAACGGCAAGCAGTTTCCTTCCTGTTGTAACGCTCTAGGTGTCGGGGTGTTTGTGGAATCAGACGCAGGAACAGCAGAGCTTCAATAGGTTGAGTTTAATTCCCAACTCGTACACAAACAATGTCCAAACCGGACTACTGGGTGTCAAATAAACACCTGTCTTCCAACATGAAGACAAAACCAGTACACACACACAAACCACTCCCGAAATCCAAAGAAACAGACGAACAATCCCGCACAAAGAAGCAGACAGGCTGGCTGACTAATAAAGCCACCCTGATTGCTAATTCCCTCAAACCAGGTGATAACCATAAACACATAGGAGGGGGAGGAAAAAGAGTCAGTAGCAGCTAGTAGGCCGGTGACGACGACCGCCGAGCGCCACCCGAACAGGAAGGAGAGCCTGCCTCGGTTGAAGTCGTGACACCTGTCCTGCAGCTCAGTTCAGAAAGACGACTGCATCTTTGACGTGTCTGGGTGGTTTAATACATCATCCACAGAATAATTATTAACTTGTCGTTATCGTTACCCATCTACCAATCACTGCCCTTCTTTATGCTCCCTGGTCTTCGTTGTTGAATCTGTTCTTGAAATGTAATACTTGACTGAGGGACCTTACAGATGTTGTATGTATGGGGGACATACATGTCAACCACAAAAAATTCACAGAGTGAGTCCATTTAACGTATGATTTGTTAAGCCACATTTTACTACTCAACTAGTTTAAGCTTATACTGTGTACCAAGGGTGATATCGGAACACAATTATTATCTTCTGTTTTAAAATCAGCTCAACATGGTAGTTATTCATCGAGCGGGCAGGCCTCGGCTTGAGCCTCGCACAAATGTATTTTCAAAGTGCCAGTAGTGTCTGACAGACTTAAGCTCGTCTTGAGTTCATGTCGATCTATGGCGGATGACGGAGCTTTGAATCGATGCGAGGAATCACTGCAAACATCTAACAGCAAAGTATGCGTCACGCTGCATTCATAAAGAAAACAACAAAGTTGCAGCAGACACGTGATAAATATTAATAATTGTGGTATGGTTG
>NW_019952940.1:0-3025 GCF_002910315.2 Salvelinus sp. IW2-2015
TTATTCAGTAACTCAATCAGTCAATCAGTGGCTGTGTACTGTATGCCAAGGGCCCGTGGGCACAACTCCTCACAGCTACAGTGCATTCAGAATGTGTTCAGACCCCTTGACTTTTTCCACATTTTGCTACGTTACAGCCTTATTCTAAAATTGATTAAATAAATGTTTTTCCTCATAAATTGACACACAATACCCCATAATGACAAAGCGAGAACAGGTTGTTAGGGTAAAAAAATATTTATATTTAAGTATTCAGGCCCTTTTGCTATGAGACTTGAAATTGAGACTTGAAATTGAGCTCAGGTGCATCCTGTTTCCATTGATCATCCTTGATGTTTCTACAACTTGATTGGAGTTTTCCTGTGGTAAATTCAAATGATTGGACATGATTTGGAGTGGCACACACCTGTCTATATAAGATCCCACAGTTCACAGTGCATGTCAGAGCAAAAACCAAGCCATGAGGTCGACGAAATTGTCCGTAGCTCTCCGAGACAGGATTGTGTCAAGGCACAGATCTGAGGAAGGATACCAAAACATTTCTGCAGCATTGAAGGTCCCCAAGAACACAGTGGCCTCCATCATTCTTAAATGGAAGAAGTTTGGCACGACCAAGACTTCCTAGAGCTGGCCGCCCGGCCAAACTGAGCAATTGGGGGAGAAGGGCCTTGGTCAGGGAGGTGACCAATAACCCGATGGTCACTCTGACAGAGCTCCAGGGTTCCTCTGTGGAGATGGAATAACCTTTCATAAGGACAAACATCTTTGCAGCACTCCATCAATCTGGCCTTTTATGGTAGAGGGGCCAGATGGAAGCCACTCCTCAGTAAAAGGCACATGACAGCACGCTTGGAGTTTGCTAAAAGTCACCTAAAGGACTCTTAGACTATGAGAAACAAGATTCTCTGGACTGATGAAATCAATATTGAACTCTTTGGCCTGAATGCCAAGCGTCATGTCTGGAGGAAACCTGGCACCATCCCTACGGTGAAGCATAGTGGTGGCAGCATCATGCTGTGGGGATGTTTTTCAGCGGCAGGGACTGGGAGACTAGTCAGGATCGAGGGAAAGGTGAATGGAGCAAAGTACAGAGATTATTGATGAAAACTTGTTCCAGAGCGCTCCGGACCTCAGACTTGGGCAAAGGTTCACCTTCCAACAGGACAACAACCCTAACCACACAGCCAAGACCACACAGGAGTGGCTTCGGGACAAGTTTCCAAATGTCCTTCAGTGGCCCAGCAAGAGCCAGGACTTGAACCTGATCGAACCTCTCTGGAGAGACCTGAAAATAGCTGTGCAACGATGCTCCCCATCCAACCTGACAGAGCTTGAGAGGATCTGCAGAGAAGAATGGGAGAAACTCCCCAAACACAGGTGTGCCAAGCTTGTAGCTTCATACCCAAGAAGACACAAGGCTGTAATCGCTGCCAAGGGTGCTTCAACAAAGTACTGAGTAAAGGGTGTGAATACTTTTTAATCCATTTAAAAATAAACTATTTAATCCATTTTAGAATGACGCTGTCACGTAAAATTTGGAAAAAGTGAAGGAGTCTGAATACTTTCTGAATGCACTGTACACTGTACTAACGATAAACACCTCCATTGCTCAATGTTGATGTCACATGCCTCCTGCGGGCCCGGCATATACCGCACTTCGTCTCCCTGTAAAAATAGAAACCGGATCAATATAAAAATTAGGAAGACTAATCCGTCTCCTCTGACGCCACCGGCTTAGCTGTTATCCCCCTGCGTCGCAGTAACACAGCGCCAACACCCTGCCCTCACCCACCCTCACACTGCTGTTGTTCAGCTACCTCCACTACTACTCAATGAGTTCGAGGGCTGCTTTCTCTGCGTGCAGGCTTCATAAGTGTGTGTGTTTGTGTGTGTGTGGTTTGTGTGTGTGTGGTGTGTGTGTGTTGTGTGTGTGGTTGTGTGTGATTGAGTGTTAAGACGTGTTAGGGTTGAATGTCTGGTTAGTGTGTGTGGGAGATATTATGTAAAATCTGTTCATGACAAGGTTGCCATAATTATAATATGGGGCATTACGTGATTAACTGGTGTGTGTGTTTGGGCCAGCGTGTCCCAAAGGAGAGCCCTTCATGCCCAATGATCCAGTCCCATTGGACTACTATCTTACTTAAGTCATCATATGTCCTTTAATCCCCATGAGTCTAACGTTGGGATAATTAATGATCTACTCATTTATCATACCCTTATATGATCTGTGGTGTTTTGTTCCCGGACTGTAATTGGCAGATCCAGGTCAGTGTTTATATTGTTTAGTGTAAAAAGCCTCTGTTCTCTCACACGTTCCCCGCCCTGTTAGTTATGGTGCTTTTCCTTTGATCAAACTGTTACTAGTCTGTTTCTCATAGAAGTCAAATAAATAAAAAAGCAAAGTCATTCAGAGCTGTTGGTTGTCTGTCACCACTTGGTGGTTGGTTGTCTGTACCCACTGGTGTTTGGTTCCTTCTTAGGTCGGCTACATTGGATATCTTTCTGTTCGGCTGGGGCTATTGCTGGAAGTGCTGCCAACCACTGGTTGGCCAGAATGCAGTAGGGGAAGATCAAGATACTAATGTGTGTGGGCCTATGGTCAACTATCGAGTTCAGTTTTATGACCTGCCATTACAAATGATGTGACGGTCAAGGAAGGGCTGGAATATATTCTCTGTTTCTCTCTGAGGTGGTGATTTTCAGAGAGAAGCACTGTCTTCTCTTATGACAATCATCGGATGAAACTCGGAAACCTGTCCATGCGTGTGGCCCTGTGTTCTGTCTGGGAGGTTTTGGGTTCAACCACGCCAAAGGTAAGAGACACCCTGCCCAAACAACCTTTATGTGGATGGTCACCTGGCCTGACTTCTCAAATCAACTACTTCTAGACAATTCACTATTACTTTCTTCCTGAAGGTTTTGGTTTTTTCATTATGGCAACTCTTTAATTGGGGTTTCTTCCTTCGTTACTTCTATTCTTCTCTTCCTCGTAACTACTTTGCCGACCCCAGTCTTCGCCTCT
>NW_019952941.1:0-3024 GCF_002910315.2 Salvelinus sp. IW2-2015
ATCCAATGAGAGGCCAGTAGTGAGGCAGCTGGCATCCAATGAGAGGCCAGTAGTGAGGCAGCTGGCATCCAATGAGAGGCCAGTAGTGAGGCAGCTGGCATCCAATGAGAGGCCAGTAGTGATGCAGCTGGCATCCAATGAGGCCAGTAGTGAGGCACTGAGTTGAGCTCCCCACTTGTGGCCTTGCTGGGCAGGCTGGGGGGGAAGGGTTAGGCTGGCACTGCCAGGACGCACTGGGTACACTGGGCCCTCCATGCCAAGCCCACACACTCATCCAGCCTTTCATTACCCACAGAGACAGAGAGAGAGACTAAAGAGAGGACAAGAGCTGCCCATTTTAACCCCTCACCCATGTCCACTGAGAAAGAAGAAACGAACGACAGCGAGAGTAAAGAAATAAAAGGAGCGAGAGAAAAAAAGAGACGGGGCCTTGTGGTTGACAGACAGAACGAGAGAGAGGAGGATGTGGTTGGGCAGTGTTGGGGTGCCCCCTTCAAAAGGGCTTTCTAGGCAACATGCCCTCGTCCTGGCTGCTGCACAAAGGAATCTGACTCTTCGTGACTCTAAGCCAAACCCTCCATTCTCCCCCTCCCTTTTCCCCCCATCCCGGCTCTAAATATGTACATGAATGTTGCCATTGTGGCTCCAAAATGCGCAGCTTCTCTTTTGGAGAGGATAAAAGGAGAGAGAAAAATAGAGGTGGACTGGCCTGAGGGGTTGAAAGAGGGGAGGTGGGGTGGGTAACTAGCTAGCTACCTCCTGTGCGTTTTTGRTTTTACTATCCTTGTGGGTATCAGAAGTCCTGTGTCAGCATGCTTCAGTTCGGCTGGGGGATAGCTGAAGTCGACTAGGCAAACCGAACGAGTGTGTTCGCATACTCCCTTAAAGACATTCGCTTGAAAAAATGAGGGGAAAAAACAGCAATAGTAGTTTGTCCATTTTGAGACGCCGTAGCGTCCTCAAAAGTCAGAATTAAAAAAGTAATTACATTTTGACGTTTCTGCCAAGGAATGTTAGTCACGCAATTTTACATGAAATGTTTGGTGCAATATTTCTCAATGAAGAAATGTGGCATGCAAATGAGTCGTCTCTCATTGAACAACAACAAAGATATTGAAGACACAGTTGACCAATCACGGGCGAAGACGTCGGCCTCCCAACTGGCCTCGAGAAAAAAATGTGCCCGAAAAGCCCCAACATTTTGTCATACTATATGCATAAACTCTTCTAAACTGTTCCGTCTGGGAAGCATGCGGACACCTTTACAAGGATAGTAAAAACAAGGACAATTCTGACAATTGGGGACATTTCRCCAGCCCCCAACAAGGGAAAAGGCTATTTTAGGCTTAGGGGTTAGGTTTAAGGTTAGAATTAGATTTAGGGTAAATATAATTTTGAATGGGAATACATTGTTTGGTCCCAACAAGGATAGAAAAACAAATGTGTGTGTCTGTCTAATACACAGTGGCCTTTTAAGGCATGATTAACAGACTGGATAACCTCAACACGCCCCCTATCAGGTGACCTGAGACAACAGGACAGGAAGGGAGGAAGCGGCGGAGGGAGATGAGGGAGGGGAGWGAAGTTAGCATTAGCACTGCTAATCGCAGGGGCCCAGTTTCRTTCCCTTCAGACATGACTGCACCCATTCACGCTGCCCAGTCATTGGGAACCCAATCCCTGCGTTGTCGCAGCCGCCACCGCGTCGCTATCCCTGGCTATCAGAGAGATTTAATCCAGTCTAATAAACAGAGGCTTTAACAAGAGAAGAAGCCCGGGGGAAGGAGGGAGGCAGGAGGAAACTATTCACTATCTGTGTTCAGAAGTATTTACTGGAAGTAGGCAGAGAGAGACAGAGACAGAGACACAGACCAAACGATTGAGTATGAACAGAAAGAAAGGAGAGAGAGAATGATTACAACAAACAGACAAAAGGAAAAGGAGCGCATTAGAAAACAAAGAGGCAAAAATAAGGCTGGAGAGAAAGATGGAAGGAGTAAAAGGCAGAGAGGAGGGAGGAGGGGTGGATAGATGGGCAACAGTAAATCCTCTTAGGAGAGACGAGAGTCAAAGTCTCTTTTAATTGTGATGAAATTATAGCGCGGGCTAATCCTCGCCTGGTGACTGGAGTCATTTTCCACCTGGATTAGATAGTGTAGAGGGGGAAGCAGCACCAGCTCTATGAGGCAGACTCGGCTCCCCCCATTCATTATTTGATTGCAGAATAGCTTATACCAGACAAAACGTGTGTGTTCTACTGCAGGGATCAGGAATTTTACATTTCTAACAAGGCGTGGTGTTTAAAGTCTATGCAAAGTGCCTTAGTCACCAAACAGACTGGCTCAAAGTCAATGTCAAGGGAGGGCAAGGTGGGTGAGAGAGGGTGAGAGAGGGTGAGAGAGGGGGCGGTAAAGATGGGCGGGACCTCAGAAGAATAAAGGACAACTTACCGTGCTCGACTCTCGTTCTTTTACCAGAGGGATCGCCAGGGGGGAGTGAAAGGATGACAGGCCAAGAGGGAGAAAGTGAAAAGAACGTTAGTACGAATGGCAACATGTATTGTGACTTAGCGGGTCTGCATTCACGAGAAAAATACATTTTTAAATACTTTGGTTTGACATTCAGACAAGTTAATTTAATGAGTGTTTACAGCCACTGTGGCCTGAGAGTACATGGACATCAGGCCACCCAACTCATACCCAAACAAAATCAGCACAGAACCAAAATGGCTGTAATTTAGAGCCACAAATGCCCACTGAGCAGGGACAAAATGGCCGCAATATCAAACCACAATGCCTATTGTATGGATYCAAAATGGCCGCAATGCAAAGTGACACTGCACATTGAGCAGAACCACCTRACTATCCACACCCTCAAGCGCCTCACCTCTGTGCTCCAGGTCRTGGTTGTTCTTCTCGTCCTTGACGGAGGGCAGGTGGGCCTGGCTGCCCAGGGCGCCCAGCGCCAGCAGACCGGAGCCTGCCACGCCCGGGATGGGGGGTATGCCGGGGGGCTGCAGGCCCG
>NW_019952942.1:0-3022 GCF_002910315.2 Salvelinus sp. IW2-2015
CAGTAACCCAGCCCTGTAGCAGTAACCCAGCCCTGTAGCAGTAACCCAGCCCTGTAACAGTAACCCAGCCCTGTAGCAGTAACCCAGCCCTGTAGCAGTAACCCAGCCCTGTAGCAGTAACCCAGCCCAGCCCTGTAGCAGTAACCCAGCCCTGTAACAGTAACCCAGCCCTGTAACAGTAACCCAGCCCTGTAGCAGTAACCCAGCCCTGTAGCAGTAACCAGCCCTGTACCTTTCAACATAACATTTCTCAATCTGGGCATTTTGAGACTTGTGTGTACCAAGCTCCCATGACGACAAGCTCCCATGACGACAAGCTCCCGTGACGACAAGCTCCCATGACGACTAGCTTTGCTCAAGACCTGAAGACTAGAGTTAACTCCACAAGCTAATGCCTAGCTTTCAGCTCAGTGGGCTAACACAGTACTGTGGGACACAAACAACCCCAAAATTAAAACTGTAACTCTTCTGGGGAAACAGAGGTGACTTCCCGGGATGTGTGTATGTACAGTACCAGTCAAAGGTTTGGACACACCTACTTGGTCAAGGGTTTTTCTTATTTTTTTTTTTGTTTGTTTCTACATTGTAAAATAATAGTGAAGACATCAGAACTATGAAATAACACATATGGAATCACGTAGTAACCAAAAAAAGTGTTAAACAAATCAAAATCTATTTTATATTTTATATTATTCAAAGTAGCCACCCTTTTCCTTGATGACAGTTTTCTCAACATCTCAAGACATCAGGCAGGAAGTTAAAGCTCGGTCACAAATGGGCCTTCCAAATGGACAATGACCCCAAGCATACTTCCAAAGTTGTGGCAAAATGGCTTAAGGACAACAAAGACAAGGTATTAGAGTGGCCATCACAAAGCCCTGACCTCATCCTATAGAAAATTTGTGGGCAGAACTGAAAAAGCGTGTGCGAGCAAGGAGGTCTACAAACCTGACTCAGTTACACCAGCTCTGTCAGGAGGAATGGGCCAAAATTCACCCAACTTATTTTGGGAAGCTTGAAACGTTTGCACCAAGTTAAACAATTTAAAAGCAATGCTACCAAATACTAATTGAGTGTATGTAAACTTCTGACCCACTGGGAATGTGTGATTGAAAGAATATAAAACTTGAATATAAATAATTCTCTCCGACTACTTAATTCTGACATTTCACAATTCTATAAAAGCAAAATGTTGGTGATCCTAACTGACCCAGACAGAGGCTTTTTTTACAATGGAATACTAAGTCAGGAATTGTGAAATAAACTGAGTTTAAATTATTTGCTAAGGTGTATGTTAAACTTCCGACTTCATACTGTAAGTGTGTTTTGAGTGAGTGAAGTGGATGCATACGAACGACTGGTCGACAACCCCATTAGCCGTGCTGAAGCCTGTGTAGTCATTTGCCTATATAGTCGTTTCTGCGGTCAGTTGGGGGGCGTTCTCCAATGTACCATGACTAATACCACTTAGGACTACCATTAAACATCCACCACAATTCCAACTCGTTAATTAATCCCTAGTAGAAGTACCGCACCCCCAGTTAGCGTGCTGACCAGCACTGGTAGTAGATGCTTGTATGGCTCTTTCTGGTTCCAGTAAGGGGGGCGTTCCAGTACATTATCCTATAATACACTAGAACTACCATTAACACCTGCAACCACTACCGTTATATATCTCCAAAGTAGAGGCCCATGCCCCGTTTAGCCGTGCTGACAGCTGGTAGTTAGATTGCCTGTAGCCTTCTTGGATCAGTAGGGGGCGTTCCAGTATCTCATTACCATAATTTACCTACTAGAACTAACCATTAACCACCACACCAATACCTTAATACCCCTAGTATGAGGTACCCACCGTTAGCCCGTTGCTGACAGCTGCTGGTAGTCAGATTGGCTGTAGCTCTCTTGGTCATAGGGGGGCTGTTCCATTATCTATTACCGATAATACCACTCGAGAACTAACCCAATTAACCACCGTCACACCAATACCTTAATATCCCTAGTAGAGGTACCCACCCCAGTTGAGCCGTGCTGACAGCCTGGTAAGTAACAATGATTGCTGTAATGCTCTTCATGGGCAGTGGGGGGCTGTTCAGTGCATTACGCATAATATACCACTAGACTACCAATTAACACCCCCACCAATATTAATATCCCTAGGTACGAGCGTACCACCCCGTTAGCCGTGCTGACAGCCTGGTAGTAGACTGCTTGGTAGCTCTTCTGCGGCAGTAGGGGTGGCGTATCCAGTATCACCGTAAGGTCCTTGTTTGTCTCGCCACAGTGAAGGGTTGAGTAGCTGTAGCCCTACGGGAGGGGAAACTCAGCTTGTGGAAGTTAGACCTCGGAGTTGAGTGGACTGTGAGTTCTGGAAGTGGATGGGGACAGGGTAAACAGCGGGAGATATCTCAACCGGCAGACCCCTGTTCCTGCCCCTTAGAGGTATCTCCTCTCTACCACCACTGGTACCTAGCACTGGGGAGAAGGAGGAGGGGAGAGAGGGGGAAGAAGGAGCGAGGGGAGAGAGGGGAGAAGGAGGGGGAGAAAATGAATAAGAGGGAGAAGAGGGGAGAGAGGGGGAGAAGGAGGAGGGAAGAGAGCTAAAGATGGGGAAGAAGGAGGAGGGGAGGGGAGAGAGGGGAGATAGGAGAAGGAGGGAAGTAGAGGGCGAAGGAGCGGAGATGAGGTAAGATGGGGGAGACAGGAGCGGAGGCGGAAGGGGAGAGAGGGAGAAGGAGGGAGATGAGGTAAGATGGGGGAGAAGGAGGGAGAGAGAATATGGGCGGGGGGATAAAGGAGGGGCGAGAGAGAATAATGGGGAGGGGGAGGAAGGAGAGGAGAGAGAACTAATGGGGAGGAGGAGAGAGAGTAATATGGGGAGGGGAGAAGGAGGGGAATGGAGCAATAGGGAGCGGGGAGAAAGGAAGGGGAGAGAGAATAACGGGAGGGGGAGAAGGAGGGGAGAGAGATATGGGGAGGGAGAAGGAGGGGCAGAGAGAATACGGGGAGGGGGAGAAGGAGGGAT
>NW_019952943.1:0-1115 GCF_002910315.2 Salvelinus sp. IW2-2015
ATAGTCTGCCTGGAACATGCCCCATATTCAATTGTAATTCAATTCAAAAATAGCATTTATTTATCCCCTGTTGYGGCAATTACTAGGCACCCTATGGCATCAGGCTGGCAGTGAGTCTCACAGTGACATCACAAGGGGTCACATGTCCAGTCACATGACCATACATACATACACAGTAAAACACATGATAACAACAGATGTCAGCCCCCTTAGTGTCTACAACATGGTCATCATAGAGGCGGTTCACTGGGCAAAGATCCCTTCAATGTTCTAATGATGATGTATTTTCCATTTTTCACAGCTCAGGCCGAGGGAGAGGGGGAAGGAAATCAGAGGTGCACTCCTCTACACTTTGATTGACACTTCACACACTCATTCTATATGTCTAGTGTTCTGTCTGGGATCTGTGGTCTGTGCCAGAGGACTACAAATGGGGTGACACCCCCCCAAGCATCCTGTTCCCTTTTAAAGTAGGGACACAGTCCCTCATCCTCTTCCTTCATCTTCATCATTCTCCTCCATCTCTACTATCCAGTCACTGCGTGGTGGTCAGGGTTGCCATGGTTTCCTGTCTCTTCCTCTCTGCTCAGGCTTGTGTTTGAAGTGWCACTTGTCACCATAGAAACAGCCGGTGGTCCTCCAGAAGAAACACTCGTCACCATTGATGGGAGCCATCCTCCTGGTCCTGGGAGAGAGAGAGACAAACTGTATGAAAACACAAACACCTGCACCGGTGCTCCTGCTTCCTCCTTCCATCACTTTGTACATTTCAAAAGTTTATATGAGTTGACTGGTAACACTTTAGAAAAACTCATAATGATGTTTTGAATGACAGACGGATGTCCTTACCCTGTGGAGGCGTACTGGGAGGCTGAGGAGGTGATGAGGCCTGTAGGGTTGGTCCTCTGAGGAGAGGTAGTGGTTCTCTGTCTAGCTGTCTGGGTACCTGATCACCAGCCTGGTGCTCTCCAGCTCCACCCCCTGGACAGGAGGACAAACTGCAGGCGCAGTCCAAATACATACAATTGAACAAATAGCATCGTCCCAAAAGTACAATGGAACTAATAGCATTGTCACAAAAGTACAATGAAACGTATAACATTGCATTGTATTTT
>NW_019952943.1:2011-3021 GCF_002910315.2 Salvelinus sp. IW2-2015
CTGGTACATTCTTATTCAGAAGACCATTTAATAAGGAAAACTGCCATTTTATATATCCTCTCTTCTAGCATGAAATGAGAACACATACAAACTCACATCTCAATCTWGTTTAATGCTAACACTACCGAAAATTAGAACCAAACYTGGAAAACAGTCCTTTCATTATTTAGCCCCTTGATCTTGGAATGTTCAAAGGTTAAATAGATGAACAGGTTATTGAGACATAACTGTTTCTAGTTGTCAGTCCATGTCACTAGTTTGCATTGCCTTTTTTTAAGCCCCCGTTCCCACAGGAGACCTTTTTCCTCTTGCCAGGCCACCATTGTAAATAAGAATTTGTTCTTAATTGAGTTGCCTMGTTAAYTAAACGTTAAATAAAGATTATCCGAAAAGTGCAACGGAACCAATAACATAGTCCTAAATGTACAATAGAACCAATCACATAGTCCTATGCGTACAATGGAACCAATAGTATAGTCCCAAAAGTACAATGGAACCAATAGCATGGTCCCAAAAGTACACACTCCTTAAGTTCAAGCTAACAAATTGAAAGCACATCTCTCATAGTTAAATGCATATGACAGCATTATGTTTCATCCCACCTCTCACCTTTAGCCTCTCTAAGGTGTAAGTGGACATGTTGGGATTCTTGAAGTTGACAAAGGCACATATTCTCTCTTGTAAAACTCTGATACTCTCTCTCTTTCCCCACACCTATAATACAGAACATATAATCAGAATGTAGAACTCTGATACTCTCTATCTCCCCTCACCTACAGCACAGAATATAGAAGGAGGAGAGGAAGGGAGGAAGTTGACCACAGTCAAAATACAAGGAATATAGGAACAGGGTGCTATTTGAGACAGCCTATAGAACCTGTAACTGTAATCAAATCAAATCAAATTTTATTAGTCACATACACATGGTTAGCAGATGTTAATGCGAGTGTAGCGAAATGCTTGTGCTTCTAGTTCCGACAATGCAGTAATAACAGTAATAACCAACAGTA
>NW_019952944.1:0-3020 GCF_002910315.2 Salvelinus sp. IW2-2015
ACTAGTTATTCATAGACGATGGTTGGGATATTATAGGGTAACTTACACATGGTGATGATATTTACCTAGCTTATATTACTAGTTAACTACACATGGTTGATGATATTACTAGTTAACTACACATGGTTGATGATATTACTAGGTTAACTACACATGGTTGATGATATCACTAGGTTAACTACACATGGTTGATGATATCACTAGTTAACTACACATGGTTGATGATATCACTAGGTTAACTACACATGGTTGATGATATCACTAGGTTAACTACACATGGTTGATGATATTACTAGGTTAACAAGCTTGTCCTGCGTTGCATATCATCAAAGCAGTGCCTGTTAATTTATCATCGACGCACAGCCTACTTCAACTTCGCCAAACGAGTGATTTAACAAAAGCACATTCGCGAAAAATGCACAATCGTTGCACAAATGTACTTAACCATAAACATCAATGCCTTCTTTAAAATCAATACACAGAAGTATACATTTTTTAACCTGCATATGTAGTTAACCTCTCTGCGAGTAAGGCTAGTTTCCTGAATTTCCGCCTGTCTGACGTGCCCAAAGTAAACAGCCTGTTACTCAGGCCCAGAAGCTATGATATGCATATCATAGAAAACACTCTGAAGTTTCTAAAACTGTTAAAATAATGTCTGTGAGTATAACAGAACTGATATAGCAGGCGAAAACCCGAGGAAAATCGATCCAGGAAAAGAAAATGAAGCTCAGAATGACTTCCAATGCAATGCTATTGAAAGATCTAATTTCCACCTCCCAGATTGCAGTTCCTATGGCTTCCAGTAGATGTCAACAGTCTTTATACAAGGTTTATTTTTTTATTTTTTTAAAATGAAGAAGTATTTGTAGTCGTTCCAAGTCTTTTTGCGCGCGTGGACGTGGGCGCGCGTGAACGTGGGCACACTCTTCGTTCTTTTCCTTTGCTATTGAACATAGTAATATCCGTCTGAAATATTATCGTTTATTTAGATATTAGACAACCTGAGGATTAATAAAAAACATTGTTTGACTCGTTTGGACGACCTTTGCTGGTAACTTTTTGGAATCCTTTGTATGCATGTTGAAGGATTGGATTATTGAATTCAATGGCGCCAACTAAACAGCGTTTTTGGGATATAAAGAAGGACTTTATCGAACAAAACGAACATTCATTGTGTAGCTGGGACCCCTGGGATTGCAAACAGAGGAAGATCTTCAAAGGTAAGTGATTTATTTTATCGCTATTTTGTGTCACCTGTGCTGGTTTGAAAAGGATGTTGTTGTGGGGCTCAGTCCTCAAACAATCGAATGCTATGCTTTCGCCGTAAAGCCTTTTTGAAATCTGACAACGCAGTTCGATTACCAAGATTCTAAGCTAAAGAATCATGTATGACACTTGAATTTGGCGCGCTCCGAGTTCACCGGATGCTGTCGAATTTGATCCCGCTAGCGGGATCTCCGCTCTAAGAGGTTTTAAAAGAAATGCATGTTAGCAGGCAATATTAACTAGGGAAATTGTGTCCCATCTCTTGCATTCAGTGCAAGCAGAGTCGGGGTGTATGCAGCAGTTTGGGCAGCATGGCTCGTTACGAACTGTTGAAAGGCCATTTATTCCTAACAAAGACCGTAATTAATTTGCCAGAATTTTACATAATTATGACATAACATTGAGCGTTGTGCAATGTAACAGCAATATTTAGACTTAGGTTGCCACCTGTTCGATAAAATACCGAACAGTTCCGTATTTCACTGAAAGAATAAACGTTTTGTTTTCGTAACGATAGTTTCCGGATTTAACCATATTAATGACCAATGGCTCATATTTCTGTGTGTTATTATGTTATAATTAAGCATATGATTTGATAGAGCAGTCTGACTGAGCGGTGGTAGGCAGCAGCAGGCTCGTAAACATTCATTCAAACAGCACTTTCCTTCGTTTTGCCAGAAGCTCTTCGCTGTGCTTCAAGCCTATCAACTCCCGAGATTAGGCTGGTGTAACCGATGTGAAATGGCTAGCTAGTTAGCGGGGTGCGTGCTAATAGCGTTTCAAACGTCACTCGCTCTGAGACTTGGAGTAGTTATTCCCCTTGCTCTGCATGGGTAACGCTGCTTCGAGGGTGGCTGTTGTCGATGTGTTCCTGGTTCAAGCCCAGGTAGGAGCGAGGAGAGGGGCGGAAGCTATACTGTTACACTGGCAATAGTGTGAAGGTACGGTAGTGTGAAGGGTAACGGTATGTGGTAGGAGTGATGAAGGTACGGTAGTGTGGTACGGGTGTGAAGGTACGGTAAAGGATGTGTAAGGGTAGGTAATGTAGTAGGTAGTGTGACGGGTAGTGTGTCGGGTAGGGTAGTGTGTAGGGTACTGGAGTGGGGTACGGTTGAAGGGTGGTGTGAGGGTATGGTGGTGTGGAGGGTACGTAGTGCGTAGGGTGGTACAGTATGAAGGAGGTGGTAGGTACAGTCGTTGGTAGGGTAGGGATACAGTAGTGCGAAGGTAGGTACAGTAGGTCGAAGGGTAGGAGGACGTAGTTGTGAAGGGTAGGGTACAGTATAAGAGGTCGACCGATTATGATTTCAACGCCGATACCGATTTATGAGTGCCAAAAAACAAAAAGACACGATACGATATCGGTCGTTTAAAAAAATAAAAAATGTAAATTATTTTCCATTTGTAGTAATGACAATACTGAATGACACTATTTTAACTTAATATAAACATCAATAAATCAATTAGCCTCAATAAATAATGAAGCATGTTCATTTTGTTTAAATAATGCAAAAACAAGTGTTGGAGAAAGAAAGTAAAAGTGCAATAATGTGCCATGCAAAAAGCTAACGTTAATCCGATTCTGTCAGAACATGGACCATAATGAAGTGTGGTTCCTTTAACATGAGTTCAATTTCCAGGTAAGAAGTTTTAGGTTGTAGTTATTATAGGAATTATAGCATTTTCTCTATACCATTTGTATTTCATTAACTTTGACTATTGATGGTTCTTAATAGTGCACTTTAGTATTC
>NW_019952945.1:0-3019 GCF_002910315.2 Salvelinus sp. IW2-2015
TGAATTATTGCATTATTGTTTTCAAGTGAGTACAACATTCTAGTCTACTCTAGGCTGCAGTGAAAATGTCATTTGAATAACGGCGGGAAAACAAAAGTGAATTTGATTTGGATCAGTTGTGGGTCTACTCAGTTTATAAGGTCTAGAAAAGCACAGTAGCAGGCCAGTCTGGCTGTATTTTTACTTCTGGTTCTGAATACGCTGTCTGCTGCAGATCATCATTCTCCCAAGTTGTCCTATAATAATGTGGCCACATATGCTCCCGGCAGGCCCAGTTATCAGAGAATCTTAATAAGCTCTGCCTCCTCCCCAATCCGAGCGGCTATTCCTTGCACACCTAGAACCTAACGCTTCAATATATTGTCAAGAATAGCAGGCTAAGGCCTAGTTTTCTTTGACATTTTAGTGACAGAGGGCATGGCTAGGAAGGCCCCACTAACACACACACTCATGAAGAAGTTCCACTTGCACCCACGCACGGAGCATAAAGAAGAATGAATATTGAAAGAAAATGGACATGGACTCTAAAAAAGAAGAAGAAGGAAAAAAAATTGGTACAGAGATTTATTAAGATGATTATATGTTGAATGTTAAAGGTTGAAAAATTATTAAAGGGGATTAAAGTAATGTAGTAAACTGGTTAATAATGTATAATGTTTGTTTTGACGTACAGCACATTTGGATTATGTTGAAGAGGCTTGGAGGACAAGGTTTGATAATGAAATGTCATAATGATTAAATGTTATAAATGATATTTAAAATGTTGGGTGTTCAAGATATAACTGGAGTAATAAATTAGATTGGAGTAGGATTAGCATTGAGTGAAGTTAGAAGGGAATAAGAAAGGTTCATGTTTAAAAAATAAGGTTTTAAAAGGTAATGTTAATAAAGTATATTAAGGGTGGAAATCCCCAGGTCAGAGCAGCCAGGGGAGGCAAGGAGGGGGGTGGGGGGACATCCTGTGGTGGCGCACCTCTTGCCTAGGCGAGGATAAGGTGGGGGCTAGTGGGTGCTGAAAAAGCACCTTTTGAGAAATGGCCACATTAGGTGTCAACCACTGAACGCGTCATCGGGGCAGGTGTTAGCCACGACGAGCTAGCAGAAGATGAGGAGTATGGTATAAAACAGGCAGGAGAGAGTAGAATCCCAAATTCGCACATTCCCCACTTCCACAACATCCATACAAACTAGATACTGCCAAACGAATTCCAATTCTACTCAGAATACGCCAACAAGTTTCTTCATTCACCAGTCTTGTCCCAAACATTCTAGCTTCATTTAAAAAATCCACTCCAGAATAATATCTTCTGTCCCGTTATAGGACCCCATCAGCCCCAGTTCCCTGATCCTTTTGAATTATTCCCCCCATTTATCTTCAGATTCTTCTTTAGCTGACCTAAACTGATATTTAACCTCTCTACCTTCTCCACTTTCCAATACCAAAAATTAAGCCCAAATTCAAAAAATTGGATCATAAAAATCAAACTTTCATTAAACACACATTAAAGATCCAAATTAACTACACCTAATCTCACCAACATTCAATTTCAAAAACTTTTCCAAAGCATAAGATGCTAATTATCGATGAAACACAACAGTAACAAAAGTTAAGCATATCTTCAACCTGCCCAACACAATACCAAGGAAAAAATATAAATATCCTTACCTACCACTTTTTTTTCACTCCAAATCAATTCCCCCAAAACATCACAAATTCCTTTTTCGACTAATTCCTCCATTATATCCAAATTCCATTATTTTACGTGAATCCACCAACCGGGTTTCTTCATTGAAATGTTCCATGTTTGGGGATTTTTAATATAAAGGAAATTTGTCTTTTGTGTCTGTTGAAAATTAAAGATTACTGACAGAGCCATAAGAAAATATTGCTTTTATTTATCTGATCATATTGGATATGTTTGTTAGGTTTTCAGTAGGTTCAATTAGGTTCACTAGACTATATGCGTCATTAAAAATTTTCAATGAACATTCGAACAGTCCGGCCCTCGGCTTGTAGCTAAATTTTTTATTTGGCCCTCCGTTCCATTTGACCTTTGACACCCTGCCTCAGAGGGTCCAGGTAGGCTGTTTGAAGTGGTTTATCCGACTGGATTAAAAAACAAAACAATTATCGTCCATCCCACTTCTAAAACCAAAATTGCGCCCTTGGATCTGATAGATGCAGCTCTGCCCTACCACTGAGCGACATGTACAGCTAGGGACAGTTCCTTAAACTCAACAGTAAAGTGGGCTATCCCCAAAGTTGAGCGCTTACGCTCCCTCACCCTGAACTATAAACCCGGTCCTTCTCAGGATCATCTGGGCCAGAGCTTCAACTTCAGCTCATTATGAGCGGGTCGCCCTCCTCTAGGTTGGCTTAGCCAGAGACACCCCTTACGACACCAACCAATGCACTCAGGTTCCTTATTCCAGCCACTCGAGTTCCCGATAGACTAATTAACCAGATGTTAAAAATCCTAAATGAAATCAAGTCTATTTCAGACCCCTAGAGTAAAACGACATGCACTTGTATGACTCTTTGATGACACAGGGTTTCAGAACAATAAAAGCAAGTTTATTCAAAATTCCGGAAACAGGCATAAAAATACCAAATTAATATCACCAATCAATGACAGCGAAAAGTAATCTTGGATTAAATTGATAGATGCCTCCAGCGCCCTTAACTAAACCCTTATTGGAGTGCTAATACATTTTTTGTTGTCTTTTAGAATGTCTTTTAGTCTTTTTTTAGTCTTTTATTATGAGAAGCACAGTGTTTAATAACAAGAAAAACGTGTTCTTACCTTCTACAACTTATAAACAGCTTTTTGTCTCCCCCTCAGGATGATCAGTCCCTCAGTTGGTATCTAAAAACTCTCAACACTTCTATCAATTAGGTAACCTTAACCTCAAAATCTATTTAAACTAAAAAGCTACAGGAAAAATCTTCTCCAGCAGGCAACAGGTTCTTCTAGCAAGCTCAAAGAGAGTGCGTACCTCTCCCTAAATCCTGACCTGT
>NW_019952946.1:0-3016 GCF_002910315.2 Salvelinus sp. IW2-2015
TTGGGAGAAGAAAAGAGGAGATCTGTGCTCTGAGGAGAAGCGTAATTTGTGAGTGCAGTATATTCTGTATTAATTGTGAAAACTGGCGAAACTAAAAACCAATTCGTATCCCTCCGATGCGAAGGCAAACTTAAGCTTTCGCAGTATGATTAGTAGGGGCTGTCGGTTTAGGACACTGACAGACGGACTCAAGAGTTGACCAGAGACCTTTTGCCGAGGCTAACTAAGTGACTAAGAGCACTGAGGTATGGAGCTGTACACCACTCATGTTTCCTGGTCTTCCACGCCGTATGGAGAAAGGTGTTAGTGTTAGGATTTATGTTTATGCACTATAGCCCGCTACCATATTGTTTGAAGATGAATATTGTTTTGTTACACACACAAACAATACAGATGTGTAGGTGTGTAAAGACTGATCAACATAGAGGGACAGGCTATACAGGCTGTGGTCAATCTGGAGAGGGGAGGGGTGCATATCTCTAAGCCAACCAGGGAGGGTAGAGTACTGGACAATACCATATTAGGAACTGTTTGAGTGTAGAATCGACAGACACAAGACGGATCTAATCTACCCAACAACCAGATGTGGACAGAGGAGAGCACTAAGGGACTTGGACAAGTCCGAGTGCCAGCATAGGCTGAGCAAAGTTTAAACTGCGCTCAGCCTCTACTATGATAGGCCAACGGACGAGTTGGAACTAAAGCTGTCATAGTATAAGAACTGCTATTTGAGTAAATTCCACAGTTCCCTGTTTTACCCTGTGCGGTGATACAGCGAACCCGTATATACGAAAATTGCATTTACCATTTATCGCATGAGTTTAATTAAAATACTTAAAATATATTCGGTGACTCTGAATCACATTTTGTCCTGATACCAGATTTGAACTGACGCAAATCTCTTTCAGTAGGTAGGTCAGTGTCATTCGGGGTTAGACAATCGAGTCAAAATCAAATCAAAATGTATTTGTCACATGTGCCGAATACAACAAGTGTTTAACGTGAAATGGTTCCTTACAAGCCAAGTAATGGTTACTTAACCAACAATACGGTTCAAAAAGAGTGAAGAAAATATTTACCAAAAAACTAAAGTAAAAAATTATGAAAAGTAACACAATAAAATAACAATAACGAGGCTATATAAAGGGGTTAACGATACTGTGTCAGTGTGCGAGGGTACATGTTAGTTGAGGTAATTTGTACATGTAGGTAGAGGTGAAGTGACTATATATAGATAATAAATAATGAGTAGTAGCAATGTACAAAACAAATGGAGGGGAGGGGTCAATTTCAATAGTCCGGTGGCCATTTGATTAATTGTTCAGCATTTGTTTGGCTTGGGGGTTGAAGCTGTTAAGGGGCCTTTTGGTCCTAGACTTGGCGCTCCGGTACCGCTTGCCGTGCGGAGAAAACAGTCTATGGCTTGGGTGACTGGAATCTCTGACAAATGTTATGGGCTTTCCTCTGACACCGCCTATTATATATAGTTGAAGTCGGAAGTTTACATACACCTTAGCCAAATACATTTAAACTCAGTTTATCACAATTCTTGACATTCAAATCCTAGTAAAAATTCCCTGTCTTGGGTCAGTTAGGATCACCACTTTATTTTAAGAATGTGAAATGTCAGAATAATAGTAGAGAGTGATTTATTTCTGCTTTTATTTCTTTCATCACATTCCCAGTGGGTCAGAAGTTGACATACACTCAATTCGTATTTGGTAGCAGTGCCTTTCAATTGTTTAACTTGAGTCAAACGTTTCAGGTAGCCTTCCACAAGCTTCCCACAGTAAGTTGGGTGAATTTTGGCCCATTCCTCCTGACAGAGCTGGTGTAACTGAGCCAGGTTTATAGGCCTCCTTGTTCGCACCACACATTTTTCATTTCTGCCCACACTTCTTCTATAGGAATTGAGGTCCAGGGCCTTTGTGATGGCAACTCAATACTTGACTTTATTGTCCCTTTAAGGCAGCATTTTTGGCCCACAACTTTGGAAGTTATGTTGGGTCATTGTCATTTGGAAGACGCCATTTGCGACCAAGCCTTTTAACTTCTGACTGATGGTTTGAGATGTTGCTCAATATATCCACATTAAATTTCCTCCTCAATGATGCCGCTCTAGTTTTGTGAAGTGACCAGTCCCCCTGCAGCAAAAGCACCCGCCACAACATGGAATGCTGCCACTGGCCCGTGCTTCACATACGGTTGGGATGGTGTTCTTCGGCTTGCAAGCCTCCTGAACTTTTAACTTCCATACATTATCGAGGGTCAATATGGCAAACAGGTTTCTATTTTTGTTTCATGCAGACCAAGAGGGCAATTTTTCCATAAAAGTATGATCGTTGTCCCATGTGCAGTTGCAAACCGTATGTCTGTTTTTTTGATGGCGATTTTGGAGCAGTGCTTTCTTCCTTGCTGAGCGTCCTTATTAGGTTATGTCGATAGGACTCATTTTCTGTGGATATAGATTACTTTGTACCTTTTTGTTTCCTCCTAGCATTAAGACCAAAGGACATTTCTCAAAAAAGTACTATATATGTTCCCATGCGCAGTTGCAAAACCGAGTTTGAAGGTAGGCTTTTGAAAAATACATGCACAGCGTAACAACCTCCACTTCACATCAATGATTGTCAATTAGCCTATCAGAAAGCTTCTAAAAGCCATGAACATACTTTTCTGGAATTTAAACGAGTGTTTAAAGCATCAGGCTTAGTGTGTAAACTTTCTGATGCACTGGAATTGTGATTAAGTGAAATAAGTCTGTCTGTAAACAATTGGTTGGAAAAATGAGTTGTTGGTCATGCACAAAAGAGATGTGTATGTGGTGTATGTAAACTTTCCTACCTTTCACTGTATGTCTGGATGGCAGGAAAGCTTGGCCAGTGATGATTACTGGGCGTACACTGCCACCCTCTGTAGCCGCCTTATTGGTCAGATTGACGAGCAGTTTGGCAAATATCAGGCGGTGAATGCAAACTCGGGTCAGGATGCTCTCCAAGTGGTCGGCAGCTGCTAG
>NW_019952947.1:0-3016 GCF_002910315.2 Salvelinus sp. IW2-2015
ACTGCCGTTCTTCTCCGGCTGCCAATTGAAAGAGAGGAATTACAAAGGGTGCAGTGAACCATTCTATCGTCTTGACCTGAGCGTATAAATGGAAATTCTCTCATCATGTTTTTCATAAAAAGCACATTTCCGTTTCTTGGAAAGAGTCATTGTGTCTCCTCTGTCTGCTCTTCTTCACTCTCCTTGTGTCACTCTTCTTACTCTCAACTTTTTCTTCTCCTCCAATCTTTCTCCTCCTCTTTTCTTCACTCGTCTCGCTTCTCTTTACCTTTCCACCTCACTCTTCTACACTCTCCTTGCTTCACTCTTTTTACTCCCTTAATTTTTCCTTCTCCTTCCTCTCCATTCTGTATTAATAAATAGCACACTATTAGATAAAATACTTTGGTTAACAGATTCCCATTGCTTGCCTCATTTTTGTATTTTATCTCAAAAACATTGTTTGGAATAATAAATTGGCAGGCTCTGTAACCATATCTTTACCTTTCCTCCTCTGTCTCCTTCACTCTTCTTCCTATCCAGTCTTCCTCCTCTCCACTGATATTATCCATGCACATTTATAAATATATTTTCACACCACTTATTATAATGCCAAACCATTAAAATTGTAATCTACAAAAAATATCGTAATTAATTGTGCATTCATTTAATATAATCATATTTTCAAAATAACCCATCCACTGCATGTTTACATGTGAACGTTTTTTAACCTAGCTACAGTAGCTAGCTAACCTAGCTAGCTAACTTAGTCTACATAGCTAACGTTAGCTAGCATAACCTGTTTAAAACCTTAAAGAGCAGATCATCTATCTATATAATAAATTGTGACATTATAACATCACTAGCTGTTATCTCAAACGATTGTAACTTACCTGGCTTGAAAAGACATTTGTGGTGATGTTGTGGATTCACCTGACACTTGCTAGCTTCTGGCCGAGTTTTCCACAGCAGTTTTCTCTAAAACTATCGCGAGCAAGTAGTTAGTAGAAGAAGAGTGAATGAAGCTGCTATTGCGAGCAGCCCCCTCTGCTGCCCTAAACAAGCACAACGCTATTGAGACGTCAACCGGTAGGCTCTGCTGCCCGGTCTTTCTTGCCAAGAAAAATATTTCACTTTGCGGTCTGTTTTTAACGCACAGTTAAAAACGGGGACATTTCCAGGGACAGCTCCAGCCGGGGACAGGCCACCAAAAACGGGGACTGTCCCCGGAAAACGGGGTCGTCTGGTCCCCCTAATCTGGGTGCATCATCAATCCGATTTCTGCATTGGCCATGCAGAATTGTGATACAGATTTAGCAGACGTCAGGGTTTTCATAATTCTTGCGTATCATGGAGCAGTACCGAGCTGTTTTCAAGGTAGTGAGTTTGTGTTTTCTACAGGATGTACCGATGTAGGCAGTATGCATTTTGTGTTTGAAAAAGTCATTACAAAAGATAAAACAATTCTGCCCACACCTCTACACAGAAATGTGATCAAATTTGCTGTTACACATTCTTTTAGAAATGGACATGGTCTAGTTCCAACATTTCCAAATCATACACCAGATGAGGACATTTTTGTTACCATAAAAGGTGAGTGGRAGGCGTGTTCCAGTGTTGCTGTAGCACTCGTTCATGAGCACAAAAATACAGTTGAAGTCGGAAGTTTACATACACTTAGGTTGGAGTCATTAAACTAGTTTTTCAACCACTCCACAAATTTCTTGTTTACAAACTATTGTTTTGGCAAGTCRGTTAGGACATCTACTTTATGCATGACACAAGTCATTTTTCCAACAATTGTTTACAGACAGATTATTTCACTGTATCACAATTTCAGTGGGTCAGAAGTTTACATGCACTAAGTTGACTGTGCCTTTAAACAGCTTGGAAAATTCCAGAAAATTATGTCATGGCTTTAGAAGCTTCTGGTAGGCTAATTGACATCATTTGAGTCAATTGGAGGTGTACCTGTGGATGTATTTCAAGGCCTACCTTCAAACTCAGTGCCTCTTTGCTTGACATCATGGGAAAATCAAAAGAAATCAGCCAAGACCTCAGAAAAAAATTGAAGACCTCCACAGGTCTGGTTCATCCTTGGGAGCAATTTCCAAACGCCTGAAGGTACCACGTTCCTCTGTACAAACAATAGTACGCAAGWATAAACACCATGGGACCACACAGCCGTCATACCGCTCAGGAAGGAGACACGTTCTGTCTCCTAGAGATGAACGTACTTTGGTGCAAAAGTGCAAATCAATCCCAGAACAACAGCAAAGGACCTTGTGAAGATGAAGAGGAAGCAGAAATGTCGCTCAGCAAGGAAGAAGCCACCACTCAAAAACCACCATAAAATAGCCAGATTACGGTTTGCAACTGCACATGGGGACAAAGATCGTACTTTTTGGAGAAATATCCTCTGGTCTGATGAAACAGAAATAGAACTGTTTGGTCATAATGACCATCGTTATGTTTGGAGGAAAATAGGGGACGCTTGCAAGCTGAAGAACACCATCCCAACCGTGAAGCACGGGGGTGGCAGCATCATGTTGTGGGGGTGCGTTGCTGCAGTAGGGACTGGTGCACTTCATAAAATAGATGGCATCATGAGGATGGAAAATTATGTGGATATATTGAAGCAACATCAAGACATCAGTCAGGAAGTTAAAGCTTGGTTGCAAATGGGTCTTCCAAATGGACAATGACCCCAAGCATACTTCCAAAGTTGTGGCAAAATGGCTTAAGGACAACAAGGTCAAGGTATTGGAGTGGCCATCACCAAGCCTGACCGCAATCCCATAGAAAATGTGTGGGCAAGACTGAAAAAGCATGTGTGAGCAAGGAGGTCTACAAACAATGACTCAGTTACACCAGCTCTGTCAGGCGGAATGGGCCTAAATTCACCCAACTTATTGTGAGAAGCTTGTGGAAGTCTACCAGACACGTTTGACCCAAGTTCAACAATTTAAAGGCAATGCTACCAAATACTAATTGAGTGTATGTGAACTTCTGACCCACTGGGAATGTGATGAAAGAA
>NW_019952948.1:0-3014 GCF_002910315.2 Salvelinus sp. IW2-2015
ATGTCAGCCCCAGAAACACATTCTCAGGACCCGACATGATCCAAACCAATTCAGACGGAGCGAAGCGTACAGCCACATTCAACTGAGAAACCTGTGGGGGCCGCAGGAATGGAGCCTGGAGATGGGCGAATAAGGGAGATGGAGCCGCTACCGGCTGGTCATCAGATTCCAGCTGGGCTGTGCGGAGGACACTCCCGGCAGACGTGTCAGAACTAATTTACTTTTATTGACACAGGAGAGAGATTAAACAGGGAGTAGAGCTACAGGTCTCTGAGGGCATGCTGAACGCACAGGCAGGAGAACGTCACACAGCAGGTCAGACACCTTGAGATTTGTGTGAAATAGGAGTGTGTCACGACTTCAATGAGTTTATACTCATACTAGTTAAACTAACACAAATGAAATAAGTTATACACTATCTAGGTCAGACAACTAATCGAATCTGTTAATATACGCTGATTGCCTTGAGCACGTTTAAAACGCTAAATCCCACTAAGTACTAGAGCTAATCACACTTTTCGTTCAATGTACAAAAAGCTTATATGTAAACACGGCCAGAATCGATAACCTTAGGGCTAATGGCTATATTACTTGGGGTTTATATCTAGATTCTATTCACTTGTTCTTTGCTCAATTCAGAAGAGACACACAGAAACGCGCACACAGTCGCACTTAGAGTGAGAAAACATGCCAGCCAATGCGGGGGGTACGACGAAGCTCCACCTGCCCTGAAACGTCAATGCCTCCCAAATGAACGGTCCTGCAGTACCAACTGGGAAAAGCACTCAGCACAGGCCTCCACTCTGTCAGCCCATGCAACCAAATCCCTCTACGGGCATGCTCTCACCTCAAATGGGCCGGGTGAGCCTGCAGAGCAGCGGGGACTTGGCGGGTCCCAGCACCTCACCACTCCTCATGCCTGAGTTCTTGCAGGGTCCGCTGTGACAGCTGCCACAGTGGCCTCCCGCGTCGACCTGACTCTCACAACCAACACCACATACAAGCAAGTTGTGCAGGTGCAGCAATGACTATGGGCATACAGGCAGATGAAGCCGCACAACCACAGGTAAGGACGGAGTATTGCATCCTTTGTCAACCAATGATAAGCAACTGTATAGTTGGGAGTTGACTCAAGCAATCTGGTTTGAGGTATTATCACTCTCTCATATCTATCTTTTGGCGCCTCCATGGAATTGTCCCCCTAAGAGAGAGGTCCCAAGAATCCGATTGCCTCGTTTCGGGCACGCAGTATGAAATGAGCAGCATGGCAGGCCATGGCAAGAGAGTCCTCCTTCATGCCACCGAGGAACCAAAGTAGGTGGTCGGGCCATCCACACGCACGCCGGCCCCACAGCATGCCATGCCATCCCCACACCAGTTCCACAGGCAGGGCCGCCCCGCGCAGACAGCTCCCAAGAATTCGTGAGAAGAAGGTAATGTCTATGTGCTTCGGCACCACCACCTAACAAGAGACCACACACACCCAGGCATCGCTTCTCAAGCTCTCAAAGTGGCACAAGTGGCTTCCTATACTTTCTGTTTTGTATATACTGTGGGGAGCTACTTTGCTAGTGAATGATTTGTGTTTGCATTCTGACCCAGATAATTAATTATCCTTTTATTAGATTAGAACTAGATTTCTTAACTTGTTTGGGATAGGGGGCAGCATTTTCACTTTTGGATGAATAGCATGCCCAGAGTGAACTGCCTCCTACTCAGTCCCAGATGCTAATATATGCATATTATTATTCGTATTGGATAGAAAACACAGAAGTTTCTAAAACTGTTTGAATGATGTCTGTGATTATAACAGAACTCATATGGCAGGCAAAAACCTGAGAAAAAATCCTAACAGGAAGTGGGAAATCTGAGGTTTGTAGTTTTTGAACTCACCCCTATCGAATACACAGTGGGATATGGGTTATTTTTCACTTCCTAAGGCTTCCACTASATGTCAACCGTCTTTAGAAYGTGGTTTCAGGCTGCTCATGTGAAGGGGGGCCGGATGGGAGCTGTTTTACTGAGGGGTCTGCCTACAGCCTCGTTCTCAGTCACGCGCTTTCACTTGAGAGGTTGCTCTCGTTCCAGTGCAATTCTACAGACAATGGAATTCTCCGGTTGGAACAGTATTGAACTTTTATGATAAAAACATCCTAAAGATTGATTCTATACTTAGTTTGACAAGTTTCTTCGACCTGTAATATAACGTTTTGAACGTTTCGTCCGAATGGACCAGATCACGCTTTTGGATTGTTTACCAAACGCCCTAACAAAAGAAGCTATTGGACATAAATGATGGACATTATCGAACAAAAAAGCATTTATTGTGGAACTGTGATTCCTGGGAGTGCATTCTGATGAAGATCATCAAAAGGTAAGTGAATATTTATATATGAATAATGTTGACTACCCAACATGGCGTATATTTCTTTGGCCGGTTTGGGCTCTGAGCGCCGTTCTCAGATTATGCTTGTTCCGTAAAGTTTTTTTTAAATCTGACACAGCGGTTGCATTAAGGAGAAGTGTATCTAAAGTTCATGTATAATAGCTGTATTTTCATCAACATTTATTATGAGTATTTCTGTGAATTCATGTGGCTCTCTGCAATATCACTGCATGTTTTGGAACTACTGAATCTAACACGCCAATGTAAAATAAGATTTTTGGATATAAATATGAACTTTACCGAACAAAACATACATGTATTGTGTAACATGAAGTACTATGAGTGTTATCTGATGAAGATCATCAAAGGTTAGTGATTAATTTTATCTCTATTTGTGCTTTTTGTGACTCCTCTCTTTGGTCGGAAAAATGGCTGGGTTTATCTGTGACTTGGTGGTGACCTAACATAATCGTTTGTGGAGCTTTCGCTGTAAAGCATTTTTCTGCTAGCGGAACCCCAGTCCTAGACAGGTTTTAACTTGATATCTGCTTTAGAAACAACAGATCCATGAGAGAGCCGTCAATGAAGTGAAAGCAGCCATGAAACCCTACTACCAAAACAAGGACAT
>NW_019952949.1:0-3014 GCF_002910315.2 Salvelinus sp. IW2-2015
CACTGCGCCCGGCCCGCCACAGGAGTCGCTGGAGCGCGATGAGACAAGGATATCCCTACCGGCCAAACCCTCCCTAACCCGGACGACGCTATGCCAATTGTGCGTTGCCCCACGGACCTCCCGGTCGCGGCCGGCTGCGACAGAGCCTGGGCGCGAACCCAGAGACTCTGGTGGCGCAGCTAGCACTGCGATGCAGTGCCCTAGACCACTGCGCCACCCGGGAGGCCCATAGTGTGTTATTTTTTATATTACTTTTTCAATTAACGAATCCTAACACTGGTCTTGATTCTATGGACCAGAAAGAAGCCATCAGCTGATCCCAAGGTGCTTCTGTCTGAGTTGGGATTTGCAGAATAAAGTACTGCACAACCTCCCTAGTCTGGTCCCAGATCAGTTTGTGCTGTCTTGCTTACTCCTATGATCATTGAGTTGGCTAAACAGCACGAGCAGCTCTGGGACCAGGCAATCTCCCTAGTCCAGGCTCTTTAAACAGCGTCCATCTATTATGATAACAGCCCATTTATTCCCATTCGTTTTATTGTTTGCACAGTTATGAAGATTAATCTGGTCAAGTCGTCACGCTGACAATTTGCCTAATTTGAGGGAAAAACACAGTCTTCTCTCCTACTTCTCTCTGTCTCCTTCCATCACTCTCTCCCTTACTTCACTCATTTGATTTAAATTCAATTCCGCCAGTGCTCCATCGGCAATCATGGCCAAAGCACCCACTGCGACATCTAAACAGACACCCCATGAATATTTAGCCATATCTGTGGGAGAGAAAGAGAGAAAAACAGATTCATATGTATACATGCAGTATGTCTCTACTCATGCATTTCTGTGTGTGCAACTGTGCGTGTGATGTCTGGCTGGGTTTTGGTTGGTAGTCAAGGCCATGATATTGTGGTATTGTTAGGTTAGTGATATACCCAAGCACTCTCCACCACTAATATGAAGTGCTAAGGTCTAACGCAGATAAATAACAAATAAGGGCACTTGGAGTGAATGTGAATTTTGTTTTCGAATTTCACCACAATGTTGCTATGTTATTACATGGATATTGAATAAGGGCCTCAAATATCGTTGCACTGCTGGTATTTCCTTTCCCATCCTGGTAGTCAATTTATCTAATTTAATGTCACTGATTGGTCAGACAGTCCACACACCTGACAGTCCATACACCTTGGATGCGTTTACAAAGGCAGCCCAGTTCAGATCTTGTGTATTTCCGTTATATGAAATCCAAATAAATATCCATTTACATTTACAACAAAATAATAAAAACGCCAAGGGGGATGAATACATTTTCAAGGCACTGTACCCTTAAAGAGATGGATGGGGTTAAAGCTTATGTCACGACTCCGACCGAGGCAGGCTCTCCTTCCCGTTCGGGTGGCGCTCGGCGGTYGTCGTCACCGGCCTATTAGCTGCCACTGATCCTTTTCTCCCCCTCCTTATGTGTTTATTGGTTACACCTGTTTTGTATTTGTTTGTAATTAGTTGGGCTTATCAGTCAGCCGGCCCGCCCGTTTCTTTGTGCGGGATTGTTAGTTGGTAAGCATGGTGTTTGTTTCGAACTATACGTGTTTGTGTATGTTCGAGTTGGTTACTGGACTGTTTTCGTTCCCCCCATGTCTGGGGCAGTTTAATGAGAGCACCCAGTGTATAGTAGGGTGGCCGAAGTTCACCGTGTTTCATTAAAGGAACATTTGTTATTGCATCCTCTGTTTCCTGCGCCTGACTTCGCACTCCGACACCCAGTCCTTACAGCTTAAAATGGTGTGAATGATGCTGAATGGTGTAGTCAAAGAAGGGCTCTCCAGTAATAGTACCAAAACATTCAAAGGCCATTTTCTCAAATGTGAGATTACAATTGTATCAATTTTCAAAGCAGAATTATTTTCCCATTTTTCCTCAACTGTAGTGTATGATATACAATTTTCTAGCTCTCTACTTTTATCCAATGTAAAAAACACCATTTCAAATTTTGCTACATACAGTAAGACCGGTTTGAGCCAGTCGGTCACAACTGTAAAAGAAAAAGCAGAATGTGCCCCCCCCCTCGTGCTTCTCACATTTAAGGACATTATCAGGAAGCACTGGTACATTGTTGACGCTGACCCACAACTGAAACCCATATTTAATCATCCCCCACTTATGGTCTTTAACTTCTCTAGGGTAGGGGGCAGCATTTTCACGTTTGGATGAAAAGCATACCCAAATTCAACTGCCAGTTACTCATCCTAGGAGATAAGATATGCATATTATTAGTCGATTTGGATAGAAAACACTCTGAAGTTTCTAAAACTGTTTGAATCATGTCTGTGAGTATAACAGAACTTATTTAGCAGGCGAAACCCCGAGGACAAACCATTCATTTTTTATTTATTTTTTGAGGTCACTGTCATTTCAATTATTTTCATTGGGAAACCAGATTTCTAAGCAAATTTCTTGCAGTTCCTACGGCTTCCACTAGATGTCAACAGTCATGAGAAATAGGTTGAGGTTATTCCTTTGTGTAATGAAGATATATGGCCATCTTGAAGTCGAGGCACTCCAGGTGTCCTGTACATGCACTTCAATCAAACAGAAGGCATGGAACATTTCGTTTTAGTCCTGTATTGAACACATATCATCCCGTCTTCAATTTGATCGATTATTAACGTTAAAAAATACCTAAAGTTGTATTACATAAGTAGTTTGACATTTTTTGGCAAAGTTTACAGGTAACCTTTGAGATATTTTGTCGTCACGTTTGAGCAAGTTGGAACCGGTGTTTTTCTGGATCAAATGCGGCAAATAAATKGACATTTTGGATATATATCGACGGAATTAATCGAACAAAAGRACCATTTGTGATGTTTATGGGACATATTGGAGTGCCAACAACAGAARCTCRTCAAAGGTAAGGCATGAATTATATTTTTATTTCTGCRTTTTGTGTCGCRCCTGCWGGGTTGAAATGTTTTCTCTCTTTTGTTTACTATGGTGCTATGCTCAGATAATAGCATCGT
>NW_019952950.1:0-3014 GCF_002910315.2 Salvelinus sp. IW2-2015
ATATTGTGATGTTATGTGATGTGACTTTGGGCTAAGCCTTTCACATAAAACAATCAACATGGGGCTACAACAAGTGTTACTCTCACTGTCCTCCATGTCACAGCAACAACTCACTTACTATGACAAGTGAAGCACTATAGTGTGCTTAGTAGTATTTAGTAAGTGAGACATCTCATGTACCTCATTCATCGTTAAATGCATGTGTAACATATACCCACTAAAACTCATTAGGTCCAGGTCTCTCTTGAAAAATAGATTTTTATCTCAACGAGACTAACCTGGTTAAATAAAGGTTAAATAAAACATTATGATGCTAAGAGATGCAAAACAGAAACCAGCTCCGCTAGACACAGATACTGTATTCATTCTAATAAAATAAAATGTTTTGATGCACATAAACAAATTCTGCATATTATGAAGTCAATTTAATGTACTGTGGTAGCTACAAAGTTCTACTGATTTTGTCTACTGAGACAGACACATAGACACAGGGAGAGAAAGAGACAGATACAGAGAAAGGGAGAGCCAGAGACACACAGAAAGAAAGACAGACAGAGACAGAGCCAGTGAGACAGAAGCAGCCTAATTCTGATCGTTTGACCATTCACATCAGATATTTTCTCATCAGTTCTTTTTCAGCGATGATCATATTGGTCAAACGACATTTTTTTAAATTGTGCTGCCTGTGTAAACACAGCTATGGAGAGAGAAAGATACAGACAGAGACAGAGCCAAAGCTAGATAGAGATATGAGTTTATTACCAGTGATCTCTACCACGCCATCCTTGGTCTTGACCACCAACTCTTCAGGGGAGAAGTGGTTGACGTCCAGAGTGACCTTCCAGGCCTCCTGGGTCTGCTTGATCTCAGACACGCCAGTGCTGAGCTGGCGGGAGAGGGCGCGGGCGTACGATGCTGCCCCAGCCTGGGCCATCATGGGGGCCTGGACCATCATTGGGGCTTGGGGAATCATTGGGACTAAGGGCATCATTGCACTCTGCTGGTGGGGCATCATAGAGGGCATGAAGCCGGCAGAGGACAGGTCGTGGCTGAGGGCGGGGCGCATGTATCCGGGCCAGTGGGTGCTGGAGAAGGAGGGTAACCCCTCTGCGTGGGCAGGCATACCGAAGGACTGGTCGAAGAGTCGGTTGCCCTGGTACCAGTCCCTGTAGGGGTCCCAGCTAGAGGTGCGGAGCAGGCTGAAGGGGATGCGTCTCTCTGTCATGTTTGCTGGAAGAAGAGGAGTAGTACTGTTGCAGTAGTAGAGCTGTGAAGCTGGCTGGCTGTAGATGCCTTTGGTTGGTGTCTCTCTCTCAAACTTCCACCGAAAGTAACGTCTGCTCCTCGGCAGAGGGCTTTTATACACACAGCCACCGCCCACTTCTAGTCAACACTGTCACTGACCATGCCTTCTCACCCCATCTGCCTCCCCCCTCCCTGGACAGATATTTATAGAATGAACTAGGCCTATTCGTGGCAGACATAGCACTAGAATGGAATCCAAGTCCAAGGCAGTGGCGTAGAGCAGTTTCGCTGGGATTTTATAGTTAATCTCATGCTATTTTACATACTTGCCATGAGGCTTAGAGAGAAAATGTTGCTGTTTTAGAGGTCATTTCCTGCTATTCTACACATTTTTCCATGAGGCTGAGAGAATATTTAGCAGTTTTAAAGCTAATATCCTCTTATTCCCCCTAAAATTGTCATGGCATATGACGTGTTCATATGCTATCTGCGACTCCCAAAGCCTGGGGACAATGACGGGGTGTGCCATGCCAGTGCAAAGGCCCTCCCCTTTACCCCACTAACAACTGCCCAGCACTCCGTTTCACCCCCTCCTCCGCCCTTCCTCCCAATTGTAATCCCCCTCTGAGCCCATCCTAGCCATGACACAGGGCTAGAGGAATCTGAGAGTCTGTTGTAAAGCAGACAGCCCTGCTCAGCAGAACTAGAGCCCCCCTGCATAGAGGGGAGACATACGTATGCTGTTTCTAACACACAGGCTGGTAGAGAACAGTATGTTATGTTACAAGCCAGCCACTTATGTGCAATTAGCAGCTATACATTAAGAATGTACACTGGTATCCTAGGAGCTCAAACAAGCATAACACAACAGACACCACACCCACACACATGCTTGCATACAGTACACCCACAGACCCACAAGCACACAGAGGATGCACTCCCTCAACTAAAACGTTATGTTGGAGGTGTTTGGTGTGATAGGAGTTAGTCCTGACATGAAGGAATGGAACCAGAGTTTAGTTAGACAGGTGTTAACACTGACCATGTCAGGTAGAACCTATATCTCCTATCTGTCGCCTCTCTATCTCTTCTCTAACTCCTCTCTAATTCTCTCTGTCTCCTATAACTCTTCTGTAACTCCTCTCTGTCACTTCTCTAACTCCGCTCTGCCTCCTCTCTGTCTCCTCTCTAACTCCTCTCTGTCTCATCTAACTCTTCTCTAACTCCTCTCTGTCTCCTCTCTGTCTCCTCTCTAACTCCTCTCTGTCTCCTCTCTGTCTCCTCTTTAACTACTCTCTGTCTCCTCTCTAAATCATCTCTGTCTCTTCTCTGTCTCCTTTAACTCCTCTCCAACTCCTCTCTGTCTTCTTTCTAACTCCTCTCTGTCTTCTTTCTAACTGCTCTCTAAATCTTCTCTATCTCCTCTCTATCTCCTCTCTGTCTCCTCTCTGTCTCCTCTCTGTCTCCTCTCTAACTCCTCTCTGTTTCCTCTCTGTCTCATCTCTAACTCCTCTCTGTCTCCTCTCTAACTCCTCTTTGTCTTCTTTCTAACTGCTCTCTAACTCCTCTCTATCCCCTCTCTAACTCCTCTCTGTCTCCTCTCTAACCCCTCTCTGTCTCCTCTCTAACGCTTCTCTGTCTCCTCTCTGTCTCCTCTCTAACTCCTCTCTAACTCCTCTCTAGCTCCTCTCTGTCTCCTCTCTAACTCCTCTCTTTCTCCTCTCTAACTCTGCTGTTTCTTCTCTCTGTCTCCTGTCTAACTACTCTCT
>NW_019952951.1:0-3013 GCF_002910315.2 Salvelinus sp. IW2-2015
CGGTGAGTACCGGCACCTCAAATTTTCTACTGCTTGAGCTCATGTCATCTTAAGGAATATTAGCTTCAAAGTAGGTTATTGTGCAGCTCCTGCACTAAAATATAAACAGTACAGCACCCAAAATGAGTACAGGAACCTATTTCAGTCCAAGTCAAGCACTGATTAAGAAGTAATCAAGGTCCTATTTTGTTTGACATTCCCATTGGATCAGAACATGACATTTTTCTCATTTCACACCCAAGTGGTTGTGAGAGCTGAAAGATTTTTTCAAAATACATTGAGGAACTATTGTCATTCTCAATGGATGTAAAACAGGACTTTGTTTGCTTGCTGTTGAGGCCTGAAGAAAAACATTACTTTGAGAAGCTCCACAGGTTATTGTGGTGATGCTTTAAGCAAAGGTAGCCTATAGGCCTACTTCTATGCGTGCACGTTCTTACTCAACATTTGACAGGAGCGCTCCAAACATAAGACGATGACTAAATTGACAAAAACTTGTTTCTCACAAGTGTAGCATAGGTTGTGCACTCTGCAAACAATGTGTCAACTCCGACAATGAGAAGACTGGAATAATAATATTGAATGCATTAAAATAAATGACCGTAAACAAAGTAACAAACATTGTAGATTAGAAATTCTAGGAATTAACAGTAAATGTACTACTGGTTATTTGTAATTGGGAATTGATATACACTAACAATAAAGGGGAAACAATTCACACAAGTTGTGAAACAATGAATGTACACAAATTGGCGGGAGAGAACGAGAAGTGCATCGTGCATTTGGGTGCATGGTCAAACCGATGTCTGCATTTTGGGCTCTCAAGTGGCGCAGCAGTCTAAGGCACTGCATATCAGTGCTAGAGGCATCACTACAGACCCTGGTTCGATTCCAGGCTGTATCACAACCGGCCGTGATTGGGAGTCCCATAGGGTGGCGCACAATTGGCCCAGCGTCGTCCGGGTTAGGGTTTGGCAAGTTAAATAAAGGTTAGGAAGGACAAAGTTGAATTACTGTTTAACGGATGCCCCGCCTCACTTTTCTACACACACCGAAGAAAAAAATATAATAATCTGATGTTATTTTTTTGGCCAGTACATGCGGCTCTTTGTTTATAATGCACTGTCCACTCTCCCTTGAGGCTCTCCCAAGTTAATGCCCAAGAGACCAAACAGCCTCAGATCACATTCGAGCCTCGGATTGGACAGTGAAACACACACGCTCGAACCTGCAGGCGACATGCAGATGTTTAATTTCTCTCTCTTGCATGAACATGGAACACATTTATTTATGTGTCCAGGTTATAAACAAATAGTCGGATAAATTCATGGTTATTGCATCATTTTCAGATATATTAGAAGCGATTAAGACGAAACAACAATGTAATTTAACCAATTGACTGGCCAGAGAGCAGGGCATCAAAGACGCAGGTCAAGCTAGATAGTATTTTGGACAACCAAATTTAAGTCAAAATTTTTGATGAAATCGAAGGGTCAGCTCGATGATGACTCCTTGCTGTCTCCAGTCCACCTGGCCATGCTGCTGCTCCAGTTTCAACTGTTCTGCCTGCGGCTATGGAACCCTGACCTGTTCACCGGACGTGCTACCTGTCCCAGACCTGCTGTTTTCAACTCTCTAGAGACAGCAGGAGCGGTAGAGATACTCTGAATGATCAGCTATGAAAAGCCAACTGACATTTACTCCTGGAGGTGCTGACCTGTTGCACCCTCGACAACCACTGTGATTATTACAACTGACATTTACTCCTGGAGGTGCTGACCTGTTGCACCCTCGACAACCACTGTGATTATTAATATTTAACCCTGCTGGTCATCTATGAACATTTGAACATCTTGGCCATGTTCTGTTATAATCTCCACCCGGCACAGCCAGAAGAGGACTGGCCACCCCTCATAGCCTGGTTCCTCTCTAGGTTTCTTCCTAGGTTCTTGCCTTTCTAGGAAGATTTTCCTAGCCACCGTGCTACTACACCTTCATTGCTTGACGTTTGGGGTTTTAGGCTGGGTTTCTGTACAGGGCTTTATACATAAATTTGATTTGATTTATGACAGGCCTAATTATATTTGTATGAATATTTTGTTAACGCCTAGGCTATAGAGATGCAGTCAGGTAATGAACTCATTATTATGCATCAACATTTTAATTTGATTACAATTATTTATTGTCAATCATTCTTGTATTTGTTAGGCTTAACAATTAAGTAGATTAATGAACTGATAATACATTCATAACTTTTTTCAATCATTTTTTAATATGATAGGCTCTATAATAGAATGCAATATTTTATGTGAATAATAGAATGCAATATTTTATGTGAATAATGTTCATTAATGTTAATTTGTGTATTAATAATAATAATCATAATTAGAGGTCGACCGATTAATTTGGGCCAATTTCAAGTTTTCATAACAATCGGTAAATCGGCATTTTTACAAGCGCATTCGCGAAAAAAGCACTGTCGTTGCGCCAATGTGTACCTAACCATAAACATCAATGCCTTTCTTTAATATCAATACACAAATATATATTTTTAAACCTGCATATTTAGTTACTATTGCCTGCTAACATGACTTTTTTTAACTAGGGAAATTGTGTCACGTCTCTTGCGTTCCGTGCAAGCAGTCAGGGTATATTCAGCAGTTTGGGCCGCCTGACTCGTTGCAAACTGTGTGAAGACCATTTATTCCTAACAAAGACCGTAATTAATTTGCCAGAATTGTACATTATGACATAACATTGAAGGTTGTACAATGTAACAGCAATATTTAGACTTAGGGATGCCACCCGTTAGATAAAATACGGAACGGTTCCGTATTTCACTGAAAGAATAATCGTTTTGTTTTCGAAATGATAGTTTCCGGATTTTACCATATTAATGACCTAAGGCTCGTATTTCTGTGTGTTATGTTATAATTAAGTCTATGATTTGATATTTGATAGAGCAGTCTGACTGAGCGGTGGTAGGCAGCAGCAGGCTCGTAAGCATTCATTC
>NW_019952952.1:0-3011 GCF_002910315.2 Salvelinus sp. IW2-2015
CTGTGCGTACTAGATTAGACAGAGCGTGATCGGCTTGGCATCAGCCAACTGGCTGATTCAGGCTGTGTCATCAAGGGGGTCTACAGGTCCCAGATTACTGTCCTCCGCCTCCTCTTTTCCCGCTCATCATCCCTCACTGACTGGCATGATAGTGCCCCGATGACGGAGCCCCTGTCTGTCCATTTCTAGTCTTAATCTAATCTGTTCGTGCTCTCTGGTGCTGCTGGACCGCTGGCCTCTCTTAGGATTCCATTTCAGGGCTATCCAGTAAACAGTAAATGACTTACCCCAGCTCAATACTCATAAACTAGATGCTGCAATGAGTCATGAATGACCGTGTTTGCTCTAAGTGAAAAGTAAAACATGAACTATTGTTTGACCTCAGGTGACCCCAGTCTGAGAGGAGGCAATGGGATTCCTCCACGCTGTGTGTTCCTGGAGGAAATGGCCGCTGAGATGGACGGTCAAGATTGGCTGGACATGGACAACATTGAGCAGGTACAATAGGACTGGACATTGGTAATGGTGGTGGTGAACTGTTCGCTGGTCAGCTCAGTTGACCTCGATGCCATAAGATCCACATGTACAGTACTGTATCCTCTTCTCATACCGATTTCCTAGCTGGCTTGTAGTTTCAGGGGACTAGGCCTATTAAGTATACAGTGCATCATCTACTCTAAGAAGATGGAATAGTGAAAAATGCATAGTGAACAAAGATCATAGAGACCATATGCTCCACAAGGAGCAGAGATCAGGAAGTAAGTACATGAAGTTCATAGCACAGAATGTTGGCTAAGTTTTTTTTCTTTTTTTTTATATATATATTTTTTATATCAGGCACTCTTCAACAGATTACTGATGCTGGAGCCAGGAAACCACCTCATCTACATGACCTCGTGTAATGCTGTAAATCTCTCTGCCGACCGAGACGCTGGGGACAAGTCCGCCATACCGTTCCTCTACGCCTGCTACCAGAGAGCCAAGGAAGAGGTGGGGTCACATACACAGCACTCACTCTCATTCCTAATTTCTTTCTCTATGAATTCCCAGCCATAATTCAGTCAGGAAAAGTGTGCTGTATAGGACCGTTTTAAAAGGCAAACACGGACTGTACAAAACATTAGGAACACCTGCTCTTTCAATGACTTGCCAGGTGAATCCAGGTAAAAGCTATGATCCCTTATTGATGTCACTTGTTAAATCCACTTCAATCAGTATAGATGAAGGGGAGACAGGTTAAAGAAAGATTTTTAAGCCTTGAGACAATTGATTGTGTATGTGTGTCATTTAGAGGGTGAATGGGCAAGACAACAGATTGAAGTGCCTTCAAACGGGGTATGGTAGTAGGTGCCAGGCGCACCGGTTGTGTGTCAAGAACTGCAACGCTGCTGGGTTTTTCACGCTCAACAGTTTCCCATGTGTATCAAGAATGGTCCGTCACCCAAAGGACATCAAACCAACTTGACACAACTGTGGGAAGCATTGGAGTAAACATGGACCAGCATCCCTGTGGAACGCTTTCGACACCTTGTAGAGTCCATGCCCCAACGAATTAAGGCTGTTCTGAGGGCAAAAGGGGGGGTGCAACTCAATATGAGGAAACTGTCTAAACCGTGCTGCATGGGACAATGTAAAGGTAAATAGTCTTACTGAACATAATGAATGACCTGTCTAAGGTTAAATCTGCTGTTTATTTCTAGATCATTTCAATCTGCATATAGGCTAAATAATGCATGTTTAGTTTGTGCTCCATTGCTGACAATGATGTGACAAATTCTTAACCTCCCTGCTCCCTCCTGACATTACACACCCTCAGGTCACCAAAGTACCGGAGAAGCTGCTGTCGTACGCAGTGCGCTGTAAGAACCTGGCGGTGTCCAACACGCGCACGGTCCTGCTCACCCCCGAGATCTACATCAGACAGAACGTGTACGAGCAGCTACTGGATTTGCTGCTAGAGGGAGTCGGCGGAGCCCGTGAGTCCATTCAATTATTAAAGCCCCCCGACTGTCTGAGGATCCCGGTTCTGTTCCATCTCAGTAGCCAAAGAAAGTGGTGTTTGCTGCTCAGGTATCAACTGTTGAGGCCTCCCAAGACAGGATGTGCTGTAACTTAGTCTAGTCTGCACCCGCTGATGAAAGAACTGGTTTAGACTGGTTTGAACTTGTCTATCTGTATTTATTAGTGCATAATAGCCTCACTTTGCTGTGTGTTGTCGTATAAGGTCCTGATGATGTTGCGTGTGGTTTGTGTCCAGAAAAGGGTGGGAAAGATGCCTGTACAATACAGAGAGTATACTTTACTGAACTGTGTAGGCTATATATACAGGTTATTTTTTTCTGCTATATATACCTAAGCCCTTTTTTGAGCCAGGAAAAACCCTGTACACGTCTTGTTCTGTAAAGTACAGCATCTTTTCTGCATTATACAGGGCTATTATACCAGGTTTTTACTTACCTATACCTAAGCCCCTTTTTGAGCCAAGAAAAACCCTGACATTAAGTGTGCTTTCTGTTGTGCGTTGCAGAGCTGGACGAGGTGGTGGAGTTCATGGAGGAGGTGATCGCTGGCCTGTTGGCTGACCAGGAGGTGCGCACCTTCAGCGAGGTGATCGGGCCCGTGCTCGATATCTTCCAAGGCCGTGTGAAAGACTTGGATCTCTGCCAGCGGCTGCTCTTCTCCTACCTGGACCTGCTCCTCTACTTCAGCCGCCAAAAAGATATCGCTACGGTCAGGGGCCGTAATGCATCGTCACCATTCCTCTGGACTGTTTTATACAACCATGATTATTACTTGATTATATTCTGTACTATTCTATTGTATTCTATTCATAACAAGATTATTATTATTTTTACAACTGCATTCATATGTCTGAGATAGACAACCTTGATCTCAAAAGTAGTTTACTCTTTGTTAATATACTTCAAATTGCCTTCCTCCAGGTCTGTCTCTTATACACATCTAGATGTGTCTGTGCGTACTAGATTAGACAGAGCGTGATCGGCTTGGCA
>NW_019952953.1:0-3009 GCF_002910315.2 Salvelinus sp. IW2-2015
GGGGGGGGGGGCTAGATAGCGTGCTATGGAGTAGACGTGCTTTGCTAGAGCTCCGCTCAATTTTGAAACTAATTAATATTTATCTTAACCTCTCACAACCTATAACTTCAAACATTGTCTGGCAATATGACAAAGGGAAAAGGCATCAAAAAATGGGGGCACTACACAAGATAATTTGAATGAGATAGACAACGAACCAATTTCAACAACAAACCCACGAGGAGTTAGCTGAAGATGCTAACTCCCAAGAGTTCTCCACAGAACCTACTCAGTGACCTACTGTCTGCCATAAACTCACAGCAAGAAGGTGGACACAAGGTTGGCTGATATCTCAAAGAGTATTGGGACTTTGACTGAAACTGTGAAGGCAACTAAGGGCAGGGTGCATGAGTTTCAGCAGACGACAGTCGATCACAAGGCCAGGCTACAGGACATAGAGAAACAGTGCACAAAGTTAAAAAATTACAACAAAACCCTGAAAGCCCGATTGGAAATGATCGAGTCGCATTCAAGACGCCAAAACATCCAAATATTTGGGATCCAGGAGGACACTGAAAGGGAAACCCACTGAATTTGTCTCGGAGCTGATACCGGCATTGCTGGGGAGTGAACACTTCAAAATGGCCATCCTGATCGACCACGCACACAGATCAAAGGCAACGAAGCGCCACCAAGGCCATTCATTGTACGGCTGCACTATCCCCAGACCAGGGATCTCATCCTCAAGCTGGCTAGTCAAAAGTTCCCCCTTAACTACAACGGAGCCAGGGTGTCTTTCTACCCAGATATTACTTTGGAGGTGAGGAACCAACGGAAAGAGTATGATGAGTTACGCAAGAAATGCAGGGCGGCCAACATCCGATATGGATTCCTCTGCCCAGCCCGGTTTAAGGTGACAGTCGAGGGATCAACACGTACGTTTGACAACCCAAAAGAGGCTGATCTGTTCTTGTCAAGCAAGCTCCCTGGCTGAGGATACAGAATGGCTGTGTCAACCGGCTAAATGGACAAATACAGGCCAGGAATGTGTTTGAATTTCCTGCCTATGTCTTTTCGATCAGAAGATCAGAAATGGGGACTTACATGATGGGTGAGATGTTATGGCTTATATAGCATTGTTTAGCCTATCATGTTTTAGCGCCACTCATCCCCTAACGTGAGAGTTAAGTGTTATTTAATATTAATTTATATGCAGAGCATCTATAGATGACGAGTTAGTTCAAGCTGTATGTCTAGACACCCTAAAATCTGTGTGTAACACGGAACCCAAACCGGCTGCGCGCATGCACCATCGTGCATAAATGTATTTTGTCCCCCCCACACCAAACGCGATCATGACACGCAGGTTAAAAGCATGGTGACAGGTCGAAAAGCATTAAACACTTATGGCAATTTAGCTAGCTAGCTTGCACTTGCTAGCTAGTTTGTCCTGGGATATAAACATTGAGTTGTTATTTTGCCTGAAATGCACAAGGTCCTCTACTCCACCAATTAATCCACACATAAAACGGGCAACCTAATCATTTCTAGTCATCTCGCCTCCTTCCAGGCTTTTTCTTCTCTGGGCTTTATATTGCAATTGGCAACTTTCATAAATTAAGTGCATTACTGCCACTGACTTCGTTCGTCTTTCAGTCACCCACGTGGGTATAACCAATGAGGAGATGGCACGTGGGTACCTGCTTCTATAAACCAATGAGGAGATGGGAGAGGCAGGACTTGCAGCGCAATCTGCGTCAGAAATAGAACTGATTTCTATTTTAGCCCTTGGCAATGCAGACGCTTGTTGGCAATGCAGACGCTTGTTGGCACGTGCGAGCAGTGTGGGTGCAATAATTGAATAACATAGATTTCAAAATTTATTTTGCAACGCTCCCGCACGCAACGCGATCGGTGTAGTCAGCCTGTTACACGGAACCCAAACCGGCTGCGCACGTGCACCATCGTGCATAAATGTATTTTGTCCCCCCACACCGAACGCGATCACGACACGCAGGTTAAAATATCAAAACCAACTCTGAACCAATTATATTAATTTGGGGACAGGTCGAAAAACATTAAACATGTATGGCAATTTAGCTAGCTTGCACTTGCTAACTATTTTGTCCTATTTAGATAGCTTGCTGTTGCTAGCTAATTTGTCCTGGGATGTAAACATTGAGTTGTCGTTTTACCTGAAATGCACAAGGTCCTCTACTCCGACAATTAATCCACACACAAAACGGTCAACCGAATCGGTTCTAGTCATCTCTCCTCCTTCCAGGCTTTTTCTTCTCTTGACTTTATAATGCGATTGGCAACTTTCATAAATTAGGTGCTTTACCGTTCGTCTTTCAGTCACCCACGTGGGTATAACCAATGAGGAGATGGCACGTGGGTACCTGCTTCTATTAACCAATGAGGAGGTGGGAGAGGCAGGACTTGCAGCGAGATCTGCGTCAGAAATAGAACTGATTCTATTTTATCCCTTTGCAACGCAGACGCTCGCGAGCAGTGTGGGTGCAATAATTGAATAACATAGATTTTTTATTTATTTTGCAACGCTTGCGCATGATGCAAAAGCGAGAGGGGTAGCAATCCTGATAAGGAAAAACATTATTTTTGTTTACTCATCCTCGATTTCAGATCCTAATGGTTGGTATATTATTGTGGCTGGTACACTGAGATCGAAACCAATAACCTTGGTCAATTTATAGGTTTGGGGTCACCAAAAACATAAGTCCCAAAATTTCCCCTGGAATATGATTTATGAACTGATGAAAAGAAAGAATAATCCTTATCTGTGGGTGTGTCAGTTTCCAAATATCGACAATGTAAGGTTTGTCATCAAATGTATTTGACAGACACTGGCATTTGAATGTTGAGTGACCTTGATAGCTGTGTATCTGAAAAGAGACTAACGTACAGTTAAAGTCACCTCCAACAATAAACACCTGTAACCTGAGTATATTTGGTGTGGCCTTAAATCCCATTGAAAAAATTATGGATCATCGAAGTTGGGTCCAATAT
>NW_019952954.1:0-3007 GCF_002910315.2 Salvelinus sp. IW2-2015
ACCACACCTCCATCCTCGCTCCCGCTGTCTCTCTCTCTCTCTCAACCACTCTGTTACCATATAAGGCAAAAAGACTGGGGAAGCCAGTGACTGTTGAACAAATGGGCTGAGAAGGGAGAGTTGCAGAATTCCTCTGCCATCTCTCTCTGCTTTTCTCATACTCTAAAACTTGTAATGTTTGTTGTGTGATAATTTGACTGGCCCTGCCTGTGCCACATAGTCAAAATGCCTTTGGAATGTGTGATGCTGTAACAACAGCCATACCTGGCACAGCCCAAGAGTATTCTGTGTTTATAGTAAATACTTAGCTCTATTTATATTTCAAGCACATATCACCCTCCAGCTTGTTGAATGTCCATTCTGTTCCAGACAAATGTAAATTTACCATACACAAAGCAGACACTGTTTCTTGCTCCCATCTTTTCCTCATCATGTACATTTATTTTATATTTAACCTTTATTTAACTAGGCAAGTCAGTTAAGAACATATTCTTATTTTCAATGACGGCCTAGGAACAGTTGGTTAACTGCCTTGTTCAGGGGCAGAACAACAGCTTTTTACCTTGTCAGCTCGGGGATTCGATCTAGCAACTTTTTGGTTACTGGCCCAACGCTCTAACCACTAGGCTACCTGCCGCCCCAATGAGCAATGTATACTTTTTATACATACAGTATACATGATCTGAACTTATATTTTGGCTATGAGAGTTGATTACTGCTGAGTGGGAAAGAGAATATGAAAGAAAAGAAGGAGCCCTCCTTTTCCCTTTTCTCTACATTCCAGAATTTTGTGAGTCAACATGGGTCTGTCTTATCACCCCTTCCTGTGTACTGATTACTGGGGGAGGGAAGACGCTAGGGATGCAGAAAAGGACAAAAGAAGGAATAAATTGCCATGTGTTCTACTACTATAATTTCATGACAGCATATTTGGCATACTGGAGCTGTTTTTAATTACTTTGCGGTTGTGTTTGGACATTGCCCCTCAGGGGATGCTCTATGCCATTTAAGGACACACAAAATACTTTCACACAGCCATACTCTGTCATGTCAAGACCAGCTGGCTAAATTTAAGTGAGTTGCGTAAATAGTCTTGACAGGGGGTTTGACATTATTGGTGAATGGTGTAAAACAACAGCAAGGTGCTGGATGCTGACAATGTGTTTCTACAGATAGCCGTTAGGCTCATATTCAAGCTTGTTGTATGCTTAATATGTGTCACACTATGTTTAGACATTAACAGGATACAGCACTCCAATCACTTACAGGTCTGACACATGCAGGCTGGCCCATACACATTACTCTCACATATGAATGCACACACGTGAATTCACAGAAGCTATTGGTGTGTAAAAGAGCTCAATGAACTCATACCAGCCTGTTCACATTGTGCGAGTCAAGGTCAGTGAGGTCAGAAGTGTGTCTCCATATTTGGTTATCTACTCTTAGTTATAGGCTTTTCTTCTGTTTTAATCCCTCGTTGCTGCCGTCTGGGCCCAAATCAGTTTGTTGTGTCCTGTCACTCCTGTTGTGACAATGATTGAGCAGAATATGATGTACAACTCAGATTAGGTCTGGATGGGCGGCTGCACATATCTTTCCCAAATCCCTTCCTTTCTGCTCCCTCAGCATCTGGTTCTGCTCAAAGGTGACCCTTGACCCCCGGGCTAAATTCTTTGTATTTCCCAACCAGGCCTGACTGAGCGATGTATTGATTTTTCCAACTATATGGCATGTTCATCAGGGTTGTCGTGTGCTATATGTGATGCACAGTTGCTAAATATGCAGGAACGAACACAGACACATTCCACACCTGCTGACACATTGAACAGTATAATGTTGAACATTGAACATATTTCTTTGCTTGTTAACAGACATTATACCTTTATTGGCTCATACTTTTACTTAGTTCTAGGCTATAACTAGGGTCCTGAGTTTTTGCTAATCATATTGTGTGGTCTGGAAAATCTCCTTTCCCTAATAATCGTTATGTCATCCTATGGTTATGATAAAGCTGTTTACCCAGACTGCCTCTGTTAAGTGCACATGAGATATAGGTTGTGTATGTCAATATGTTGATGTCACCTGTCGAGGATGTTTTTGCCAATGTTGGTTGTGTTAACCCTTGTTTATCCAATGAGGTCACAACATCATCTGTTTCACATTCAGGTCCTTTGGAATGCATACAGAACCGGCGTCACCCCTAGGAGTGAGTGAAGATGAGAACGAGTGAGGTCAGGAGTGCAAAGTATTAAATGACCTCATTCTTCCGCTTTCATCTTTATTCTATCCCTTTTCTCCTTGTTCCACCATACTAATTTTCACCTGGGCATTTCTTCAATGTAGTTCCTTTGCCACATTTCCTTTTTCCTTTGCAAAGGGTATTGTCTCCCTGCTGTTAGTGGCCTGTATACTGGTCTAATGCCTTTGTTCCGTCAGACTGTCTCACCTTCTCCAGATCTCAGGGGAACACAATGGAATGACTAGGTAGACGTGATACTGAACCACTCTCTATGTACTTACACTCTCTACCCTCTTAGCATCCATCAGCTCATATCATCCCCTATTTCTTTTTCATCCTTTCATAGTCTCATTCTTCACTTCTGCTACTCTACCCCCAATTCCAGCCCTTCCCCCATCACTTTACCATGAAGTTGAAATTGTTGTCTTGTGTTTTCCAGTATTGTTATTTTAAGGTTCCTTTCCAGGCAAACTTGTCCAGAGATCTGGATGTGCCTAGGATGTGCAGCCTTGGTACACACACACACCCACACACACACATACATACACACACACACACACACACACACACATACATACATACACACACACAGCAGTGCTCTACTTGGGAGTGAATCTGGTTCTCTCCACTTTTTCAGCCTGCTGTCCATAGTACATCTCTTGGCTTCCAGTGGGGGCTAAGCTTGCCCTTCTCACTACAGCCATAGTTTTAGCAATCTCAGCTACTATATCTAGACTACTCTCAGTAAGCAAAATTACAATGAAA
>NW_019952955.1:0-3006 GCF_002910315.2 Salvelinus sp. IW2-2015
TACTCAGTCCTCAGTTGCTTCACTCTGTCTGCATTTCTTTCAAAAGGCACATGGTATAGCTGTTTTAGAGACACCTGGTGCCTTTTCAGCATGCGGGCAATAGTCGGCAAACTTATGGCTTCCACATTATTGAACATGTCGTCATTGTCCAAGATGTGCTGCCAAATTTCTGTAAGGTGAATATCATTTCTGGCCCGAACCAAATTGACCACAGCCCGCTCTTGTTGGTTAGTCAGAATTTTGCCTCTGCGTCCCCTATTTGGCCTAGTCTCGATTCTGCAGGGAAAATTACAGTAAGAACACATTTAGTCACATCACCTACTCTGTGGTACACACTGGCATGCAGTATACAGTCATTTGACAATTGAGAGTAGCCAAATGTTTAGTGCATGCTGAAGACTTACCGGTTCTCATTGTGGAAAGTTCTGATGATTGAGGCCACGGTTGATCTTCTGAGGTTTGGTTGAATCATTGTAGCTGACTCAACATTGTCATGCCGTGATTTACGACATGGTCTACAACTATTGCTCGGATTTCATAGGACACTCTTTGCTGTTGCTGCCGCTGTCTTGGTCCGTGGCCTTGTCCTCTACCACGTTCCCCCACACCTCTCAAACCAGGCCCACGACMCCCTCTCAAACCAGGCCCACGACCACCTCTCAGAAGGGAGGCTTGTCCTCTACCACGTTCCCCCACACCTCTCAAACGAGGCCCACAACCACCTCTCAGAAGGGGTGCTTGTCCTCTACCACGTTCCCCCACACCTCTCAAACGAGGCCCACAACCACCTCTCAGAAGGGGTGCTTGTCCCCTGCCATTCCTTTGACCAATACGTCTTCCTTGTCTTCCTCCTCCCACTGCTTGACCTCTTGTGACCTGGATCACCTGCTGGCTCCATGTTATCGCTATGTTGTTGTAGGTGGATACCACTCATTTCAAAATATACTCGTACCACAATGTGAAATCAAACATCAGTAACTAGTTTGGGAAAGCAATTACAAGGGCCTGCATACATACACTCACCGGCCACTTTATTAGGTACACCTGCTTGCGCAAATAGCCTGCTCCTTCAAACAGCAAATCATGTGGCTGGCTGCAACTCAACATATAGAGTATATAGAGTAGAGCTTTAGTTATTGTTCGACCAAACATTAGAACGGGCAAGATGCGGAATCTCAGCAACTTTGACCGTGGTATGRTTGTTGGTGCCACACATGGTGGTCACATCTCAGAAACAGCTGCCCTCCTGGGATTTTTACGCACTACAGTCTCTAGAGTTTACAGAGAATGGTGCGATAAACAAAACAAATTCAGTGAGCGGCAGTTCTGTGTGCCAAAACACCTTGTTAATGAGAGAGGTCAGAGGAGAATGTCCAGACTCATTCAAGCTAACAGAAAGGCCACAAATGCTCAAATAACAGCTGTTTAAAACAGTGGTGTGGAGAAGAGCATCTCTTAACGTACAACACTGAATAATTCAGGCTGTTGTGGAGGAAAAGGGGGTCCTACCCAGTACTAGATATGTGTACCTAATAAAGTGGATGGTGAGTGTACTGTCAAATGTCAGTAATGTCAAACCTGAAAACATGGTCTGGAAAAGTGATACATGGGACCATAGAAACAATGTCTGATAAAGAATGATGATGAAATATACCCTCCATAGATAATGTAGTACAATTAGTTCATGTGCCACGGTTATTGGTGTCAATGGATCTTGTTATCCTGACACTTTCATGATCTAAACATGGAATATTGTTCATCAGTTTCCATAAAACTATGCATTAAGAGTAATGCAACATTTCTTATCATTTTGAGCAGTTGTATCAATTGGTAGTTAGATCATTGTAATGAAATTAATAGACAGGTGATTTTAGTTCAATGAACAAATGATCTTAGCTTTATGTGTATTGTATCCAAGCAATTGGAAAAGTGTTAGAGTTTTGAAAAATGTGCATTTTGATCATCGGTTGTGAGTTTTGTGTCTTGAGTTTTGAAAAATGACATCAAAGTTCTGAAATGAGTGCCAAAGTGATTGTAAAAATGTGTAATTGGTGAAGATGTTTCTTTGTGTTGCTAGCCCAGAGATCTTAGAACATCCTGGTTATTTCTCTTATTTCAGTATGATTACCCTGGAGACAGGAGGTCGCTAAGCCAAGGAATGTACCACTACAACTACCCTGCCTCCCCCTCTCTCCACAGCAAAATGGTACGTCCTCCCAAAGCGTGTTACACTATCAAGAGACACAGACCAATGAGTCCAATGTCAAGTTTGTGAGACACTTGACTACAGCCCTCACACACACCTACACGCGCTTAGCAGGAATATTGTCCTCGACAACTACCTGTGCTTAAAATAAGATCAGCAGTGTCTCTAAAGGTATGTTATAGCTGTGCTTCACTGCTGTATCTGGTGTGAGTTCATATGTCTGTCCTCTCTTTCTGTCTTCTCTCTTTCTGTCTTCTCTCTTTCTGTCTATCTTTTGTTTTGTCTCTGTCACTCTTTCACTCTCTCTTTCTCTGTCTGTCTGTGTCTTTATTTCTGTTTCTGTTACTCTCTATTTTTCTCTACATACACAACTCTCTCTCCTTGTACTCTTTGTTTATGTCTCTACATATGCTGGTGCCACTGATGCTGTTGCTACTGGTTTCACTGGTTTCTCTGGTACTGGGTCTTGCACTGTCCTCGTCCTTGTCATTGCTGCTGTCACTGCTGCTGCTTGTATCAGGAGGACATTTTAGACTTGCAGCTCCAGAGAAACCTGGAGTACCTCGATCAACAGGTATGTGCCGTAGGCATCTCTGAACACTGCTCTACCACTACCTCTACTCATGCACATGAACACTAACACACCAAACAAAATCCAATGTATTTTACACATACGTGCTATGTCACAATACATTGTAAAAGCTAGGTAACTAACAAATGACTTGGAAACAACGTTGATTCAACTAGTTTGTGCCAAGTGGGAAAGCTTGGTAACTAACAAATGACTTGGAAACAACGTT
>NW_019952956.1:0-3004 GCF_002910315.2 Salvelinus sp. IW2-2015
AGTCAGCTGTCCCTGATTGAGAACCATACCCGGCCAAAACAAAGAAATACAAAACATAGAAAAAATAACATAGAATGCCCACCCAAATCACACCATGACCAAACCAAAATAGAGACATAAAAAGCTCTCTACGGCAGGGCGTGACACAATGGCTAGAAAGTCTGCGACTTCGACCACAGAACGCTGCCCGAACAAGGAGAGGGACCAACTTCGGCGGAAGTCACTTAGATAATACCTTCATGATACAGTGGTAGCAATACATGGTTATAACATCTACAGAAAATACAGAAATGCCAAAGGTGGAGGTGTGTCTGTTTATATCCAGAACCACGTTTCTATAAAGCTTAGAGAGGATTGTTGAAGTAATATGGCTAAGTAATATGGCTATAGCCCATTCTGGTGGGAAGCTGCTATAGACCACCAAGTGCTAACAGTCAGAATCTGGATAACATGTGTGAAATGCTTGATAATGTATGTGATATCATAGAGGGGTATATTTTCTGGGTAATTTAAATATTGACTGGCTTTCATCAGGCTGCCCACTCAAGAGAAAGCTTGAAACTGTAAAAATGCCTGCAATCTGTGTCAGGACCCGGTGTGAGAAACCGTCACTAATAGTCGGCAGAACCCAGAAGATGAGGCAGACACAGCAGTACTAGAGACGGTGGTTTAATCAAGGTAAAAGATCTTCAGGCAAAAATATAAATCCACAACGTCAAAAGTAAAGCCAAGAGAAAAAAATGGATATCCTCCAAAATACAATGAAAATCCACAAAGTGGTAAGAACAGCAGGGAAAAAACAAACCTCAAAAGACTAATCAAAAATAAACAAGAACAAAACCAGAGAACCTCTGGAAAATCCAACAAGAGAAATATATGTTCACAGCATGGCTGGGGCTGGGTGCTAACATACAAACACAGCGCAAAYAACTGAGGAACACAAAGGGATTAAATACCTACAAGGAAATGACACACAGGTGCAAATAATAATTAGAACAAGGGAAAAACAAAAGGTTCAAAAAAGGCGCAATGGGGGCATCTAGTGACCAAAAACCTGAACAATCCTGGCCAAATCCTGACAGAATCCCCCTCCTAGGAACGGCTCCTGACGTTCCTACCAGCCTTCTCAGGGTGGAGGACCCTGAACTGACGAATAAGTTCAGGGTCCAGTATATCTTTGGCAGGAACCCAGGAGCGCTCCTCGGGACCGTAGCCTTCCCAGTCCACSAGATACTGCCAGGACCGCTGCACCCGGCGGGAATCCAGTATCCGATGGACGGTATAAGCCGACTGGCCTCCGATGACACGGGGCGGAGGGGGAGGTCTGCCTGCCGGGATAAGGGGAGAAAAAACAACAGGTTTTAATAAAGAAATGTGAAACGTGGGATTAATCTTAAGGGATCTGGGTAAGTGCAGGCGAAAAGTAACGGGATTCACTCTCCTGGCAACCTTAAAGGGACCGATGAATTTCTGGGACAGCTTGCGAGACTCCACCCGTAGCGGTAAGTTCATAGTTGAGAGCCATACTCTCTGGCCGGGGTACAGGGTAGGCCCGGGACGGCGACGTCTGTTGGCTTGTCGTTGGTACCGCTGTGAGGAACGCAGAAGATTAAGACGGGCCTTCTTCCACGTAAGCCGACAGCGTCTGATGAACCTCAAGGCTGAAGGCACGCTGACTTCTGCCTCCTGGTCCGGGAACAATAGAGGAGCATAGCCAAACTGACACTCGTGCGGGGACATACCAGTGGAGGAGGAGCACAAGGTGTTGTGCGCGTACTCGGCCCAAACAATAAAGGATGACCATGTGGACGGGTTGTTGGAGACCATACATCAGAGGGTGGTTTCCAGCTCTTGAGTCATCCTCTCGGTTTGGCCGTTGGACTCCGGATGGTACCCTGAAGATAGACTGGCAGTGGCCCCTATGAGTTGGCAGAAGGCCTTCCAAAACTTTGAGGAGAACTGGGGACCTCTGTCGGAAACCATATCTTGCGGAATGCCAAAGACTCGGAAAACATGGTTAATCACCAACTCAGCCGTTTCCTTGGCAGAAGGTAATTTAGTCAAGGGAACAAACCTGGCCGCCTTAGAAAACCTGTCGATGATGACTAGGATAGTAGTATTACCATGGGACGGACGAAGGCCAGTAATAAAGTCCAACGAGATATGGGACCAGGGTCGGTGGGGAATAGATAAAGGGTGAAGGAGTCCTTGAGGGCAGAGGTGAGAAGATTTGCCCTGGCAGCACACGGGACAGGCCTTGACGAAAGTGGCAACGTCTTCTTTTATGGTGGGCCACCAGAACTTACGCTGGATGAACTCCAAGGTGCGACCTACGCCCGGGTGACAGGTGAGGCGAGAGGAGTGCCCCCACAGAAGGACTTGGGACCTTGCTGCCTTGGGAACAAACAACCGATTGGCAGGACCTCCTTTAGGACCCGGTTCGATGGCTTGAGCTTGTTTCACGGTATCCTCAACTTGCCACGAGATCGGAGCCACGATCTTAGCGGCAGGAAGGACAGGCGTGTCAGTATCTTCTCGAATGGCAGGAGAGTAGACTTGTGACAAGGCGTCCGGTTTGAGATCCTTCGACCCGGGTCTATAGGTGAGGATAAACTGAAATCGGCTGAAGAAAAGAGACCATCGAGCTTGTCTGGAGTTCAACCGCTTCGCCTGCTGGATATACTCCAGATTTTTTTGGTCCGTAAGCACTTGAAACGGTTGAGAAGCCRCCTCGAGCCAGTGTCTCCATTCCTTCAATGCCATCTTAACCGCTAGGAGTTCACGATCCCCCACATCGTAATTCCTCTCGGCCGGGGTAAGCCGGTGAGAGAAGAAGGCGCAAGGATGAAGCCTCTTGTCTTCACCCCTCTGAGACAGGACAGCTCCAACKCCAACCTCTGATGCGTCTACCTCCACCACAAAAGGTTCATCCGCCGTRGGTAGTGTCAGGATGGGAGCAGAGAGGATGCGCTGCTTGAGTCCTTGGAAGGCCGTCTCAGCTTCT
>NW_019952957.1:0-3003 GCF_002910315.2 Salvelinus sp. IW2-2015
TGAACAGGCAGTACATGAGGGGACTAAGCACGTACCCTTGAGGGGCCGCCGTGTTGGGGATCAGCGAGGCAGATGTGTTGTTGCCTACCCTTACCCTGTTGGGGCAGTATGCAAATTGGAGTGGGTCTATGGTTTATGGGATGATGGTGTTGATGTGAGACATGACCAACTTTTCAAAACACTTCATGGCTACAGACAAGAGTGCTACAGGTCGGTAGTCATTTAGGCAGGTTACCTTGGTGTTCTTGGGCACAGGGACTATGGTGGTCTGCTTGAAGCATGTAGATATTACAGACTCGGCCAAGGACAGGTTAAAAATGTCAGTGAAGACACTTGCCAGTTGGTCAGTGCATGATCGGATTACACATCCTGGTAATCTGTCTGGCCCTGCGGCCTTGTGAATGCGATGTAGTCACATCGGCTACCACGAGTGTGATCACAGTCGTCCGGAACAGCTGGTGCTCTCATGCATGCTTCAGTGTTGCTTGCCTCGAAGCGCGATTAGAAGTAATTTAGGCTTGTATCACTGGGCAGCTCACAGCTGGGCTTCCCTTTGTAGTACAGCCGCGAGCATTGGCGCTAGTGTAGTAGGATTCAATCTTAGTCCTTTATTTACGCTTTGCCTGTTTGATAGTTCGTCTGAGGGTATAGCAGGATTTCTTATAAGCGTCCAGGTTGGAGTCCCGTTCCTCTACCCTTTAGCGGATGTTGCCTGTAATCCATGGCTTCTGGTTGGGGTATGTACGTACGGGTACTGTGGGGACAACGTCATCAATGCACTTATTGATGAAGCCGGTGACTGATGTGGTATACTCCTCAATGCCAACAGAAAAATCCTGGAACATGTTCCAGTCTGTGCCTGCAAAACTGTTCTGCAGCTTAGCATCGGCGTCCTTTGACCACTTCCGAATTGACCGAGTCACTGGTACTTCCTGCTTTAGTTTTAGCTTGTAAGCAGGAATCGGGAGGATAGAGTTAAGGTCAGATTTGCCAAATGGAGGATGAGGGAGAGCTTTGAAAGTGTCTCTGTGTGTGGGGTAAAGGTGGTCTAGAGTTTTTTTCTCTCCTCTTGTTGCACATGTAACATGCAAGTATAAATGAGGTAAAATGGATTTAAGTTTCCCTGCATTAAAGTCACCGGCCACTAGGAGCGTCACTTCTGGATGAGCATTTTCTTGCTTGCTTATGGCTTAAGTGTGGCTTAGTGCCAGCATCAGTTTTTGGTGCTGTATAGACAGCTACAAAAAAATATGGATGAAAACTCTCTTGGTAAATAGTATTCTACCTCAGGCAAGCAAAACCTTGAGACGTCCTTAATATTTGATTTTGCACACCAGCTGTTATTGACAAATAGAAACAGACCACCACCCCTTGTCTTACCGGAGGCAGCCATTCTGTCTTGCCGATGCACAGAAAACCAGCCAGCTGTATGTTATCCATGTCGTCATTCAGCCACGACTCGGTGAAACATAAGATAGTAGAGTTTTTTATTTCCCATTGGTAGCAGAGTCTTGAAGCTCGTCCATATTTTATTCTCCAATGATTGCACGTTAGCCAATAGGACAGATGGTTGAGGTGGGTTACCCTCTTGCCGACAAATTCTCACAAAACACCCAACCTGCATGTGCCTATTTGTTTTGCACATATAGTATCATATAGATCTTACTAAGATATCTTAGTTAATATAGTTTTAGCAAAATGTATGATTATGAAAACAAACCCAGAAATATCTTATTTACATAAGTATTCAGACCTTTTGCTATGAGACTCGAAATTGATTTCTGCTGCAACCTGTTTTCCATTGGTCGTCCTTGACATGTGTCTACAACTTGATTGGAGTACACCTGTGGTAAAATCAATTGATTGGACATGATTTGGAAAGGCACACACCTGTATATATAAGGTCACACAGTTTGACAGTGCATGTCAGCGCTAAAACTAAGCCATGAGATCAAAGGAATTATCCGTAGAGCTCCAATACAGGATTGTGTCGAGGCACAGATCTGGGAAAGGGTACCAAAACATTTCTGCAGCATTGAAGGTCCCCAAGAACACAGTGGCCTCCATCATTATTAAATGGCATAAGTTTGAAACCACCAAGACTCTCCTAGAGCTGGCCGCCCGACCAACCTGAGCAATCGGGGAGAAGGCCCTTGGTCAGGGAGGGACTAAGAAAACCAATGGTCACTCTGACAGAGTTATAGAGCTCCTCTATGGAGATGTAAGTACCTTCCAGAAGGACAACCATCTCCATCAATAAGGCCTTTATGGTAGAGTCACCAGACGGAAGCCACTCCTCAGTAAAACGCACATGACAGCTCACTATGAGTTTGCCAAAAGGCACCTAATGGACTCTCAGACCATGAGAAACAAGATTCTCTGGTCTGATGAAACCAATGTTGAACTCTTTGGCCTGAATGCCAAGCACCACGCTGGAGGAAACCTGGCACCTGGCACCACCACCATGGTGAAGCATGTGGTGGCAGCATCATGCTGTGGCAGCATCATTTTGGAAAGGCACACACCTGTATATATAGGTCACACAGTTGACGGTGCATGTCAGCGCTAAAACTAAGCCATGAGATCAAAGGAATTATCCGTAGAGCTCCAATACAGGATTGTGTCGAGGCACAGATCTGGGAAAGGGTACCAAAAACATTTCTGCAGCATTGAAGGTCCCCAAGAACACAGTGGCCTCCATCATTATTAAATGGCATAAGTTTGAAACCACCAAGACTCCTCCTAGAGCTGGCCGCCCGACCAACCTGAGCAATCGGGGAGAAGGCCCTTGGTCAGGGAGGTGACTAAGAAACCAATGGTCCACTCTGACAGAGTTTAAGAGCTCCTCTATGGAGATTGTAAGTACTTCCAGAAGGACAACCATCTCCATCAATAAGGCCTTTATGGTAGAGTCACCAGACGGAAGCCACTCCTCAGTAAAACGCACATGACAGCTCACTATGAGTTTGCCAAAAGGCACCTAATGGACTCTCAGACATGAGA
>NW_019952958.1:0-3002 GCF_002910315.2 Salvelinus sp. IW2-2015
AGTAAAAGTTCCCTGTCTTAGGTCAGTTAGGATCACCACTTTATTTTAAGAATGTGAAATGTCAGAATAATAGTAGAGAGAATTATTTATTTCAGCTTTTATTTCTTTCACCACATTCCCAGTGGGTCAGAAGTTTACATTCACTCAATTAGCATTTGGTAGCATTGCCTTGCAATTGTTTAACTTGGGTCAAACGTTTTGGGTACCCTTCCACAAGCTTCCAAAAATAAGTTGGGTGAAATTTGTCCCATTCCTCCTGACAGAGCTGGTGTAACTGAGTCAGGTTTGTAGACCTCCTTGCTCGCACACGCTTTTTCAGTTCTGCCCACAAATTTTCTATAGGATTGAAGTCAGGGCCTTGTGATGGCCACTTCAATACCTTGACTTTGTTGTCCTTAAGCCATTTCGTCACAACTTTGGAAGTATGCTTGGGGTCATTGTCCATTTGGAAGACCCATTTGCGACCAAGCTTTAACTTCCTGACTGATGTCTTGAGATGTTGCTTCCATATATCCACATAATTTTCCCGCCTCATGATGCCATCTATTTGTGAAGTGCACCAGTCCCTCCTGCAGCAAAGCACCCTTACAACATGATGCTGCCACCCCCGTGCTTCACGGTTGGGATGGTGTTCTTCAGCTTGCAAGCCTCCCCCTTTTTCCTCCAAACATAACAATGGTCATTATTGCCAAAAAGTTATATTTTTGTTTCATCAGACCAGAGGACATTTCTCCAAAAAGTACGCTCTTTGTCCTCATGTGCAGTTGCAAACCGTAGTCTGGCTTTTTTAATGGTGGTTTTGGAGCAGTGGCTTCTTCCTTGCTGAGCGGCCTTTCAGGTTATGTCGATATAGGACTCTTTTTACTGTGGATATAGATACTTTTGTACCTGTTTACTCCAGCATCTTCACAAGGTCCTTTGCTGTTGTTCTGGGATTGATTTGCACTTTTCGCACCTTAGTACGTTCATCTCTAGGAGACAGAACGCGTCTCCTTCCTGAGCGGTATGATGGCTGCGTGGTCCCATGGTGTTTATACTTAAGTACTATTGTTTGTACAGATGAACATCTCTCTGTTTATCTTATATGCATAGTCACTTTAACTATACATTCATGTACATACTACCTAAATTGGCCCGACCAACCAGTGCTCCCACACATTGGCTAACCGGGCTATCTGCATTGTGTCCCACCCATCACCCGCCAACCCCTCTTTTTACACTTCTGCTACTCTCTGTTCATCATATATGCATAGTCACTTTAACGATACCTACATGTACATACTACCTCAATAAGCCTGACTAACAGGTGTCTGTATATAGCCTTGCTACTCTTTTTTCAAATGTCTTTTTACTGTTGTTTTATTTCTTTTTTCCCCGCACCATTGGTTAGAGCCTGTAAGTAAGCATTTCACTGTAAGGTCTACTACACCTGTTGTATTCGGCGCACGTGACAAATAAACTTTGATTTGATTTTTGATTTGATTTGATTTGAACATGGTACCTTCAGGTGTTTGGAAATTGCTCTCAAGGATGAACCAGACTTGTGGAGGTCTACAGTTTTTTTTCTGAGGTCTTGGCTGATTTCTTTTGATTTTCACATGATCTCAAGCAAAGAGGCACTGAATTTGAAGGTAGGCCTTGAAATACATCCACAGCTACAATATACTCAACTGATGTCAATTAGCCTATCAAAAGCTTCTTAAGCCATTACATCATTTTCTGGAATTTTCCAAGCTGTCCTCTTGAAGCTAGGGGGCAGTATTTTTATGTTTGGAAAAATAACGTTCCCAAAGTAAACTGCCTATTTCTCAGGCCCAGATGCTCGAATATGCATATAATTGGCAGATTAGGATAGAAACACTCTAAAGTTTCCAAAACTGTCAAAAATATTGTCTGTGAGTATAACAGAACTGATTTTGCAGACGAAAACCTGAGGAAATCCAACCAGGAAGTGCCTCTTATTTTGAAAAATCCCTGTTCCATTCCTCCATTTAACTTCTTGCGACTACAGGGGGTGCTGTTCCGAATTAGCATTTTGTCGTCTCCAAATTAAACTGCCTAGTACTCAATTCTTGCTCGTACAATATGCATATTATTAATTCTATTGGATAGAAAACACTTTCTAGTTTCATACAACGTTGAAATTATGTCTGTGGGTGACCCAGAACTCTTTCTACAGCGAAATCCATGACAGACAGTGAAAGGTCTGAGAGCGAAGCTCTGGTTTCAGATCAGTTTTTAAGGTCTCTGTCTATCCTATGGAACGACACGAACTGCACCCGCCTTCCCCTGGATGTCAGTAACCAATGAGAAGTGGAATGGGCCTTCTAGGTAAGCTCTCAGAGTTATAAAAGACCAGGAGTGAGAGTAGCCCCCTTTCGACGCTCGCCTTACGCAGGAAGGACCTCCGGAGCCATTTTCACAGCTCGGTTACAACTTGAAATGTATCCGTCTGTAATTTTAATTCGATATAGGACTTAGAAACATCATAAGGTAGTTAATTTAAAACCGTTTTATAGCAATTTATATCCGTTTAGTGCGATTTTGATGTTTTCTAATGTCGGGCACTTTCGGTTCTGGTTGAACGTTGCGGGCTTGAGAACGACAACGGACATCTTTCGACCAAAAGAAGATCTATATACCAAGAAAGAATACATTGCCCAAGATATCCGATGGAAACAGCCTCAAAGTAAGCAATATTTAATATGATAAATCGTGTTTGCTGTCGAAATATTTTAAACGCATATTTCCCCATTTTGTTTTTCTATCCTGTTGGCGAACCCTTGATTGACAAGTAAGGATAATTTTAGAAATGTAAATCAGCGATTGCATTAAGAACTAATTTGTCTTTCGATTCCTGTCAACCCTGTATTTTTAAGTCAAGTATATGATTTAGCTTTCAATTAAACTAGATCACTCTGATAGATGACGTCAGACATACTTGAGGCTTTTTCCTAGTATTTTTATTGTGTAACCACGGTTTTGTATATGGCACCTTTTCG
>NW_019952959.1:0-3001 GCF_002910315.2 Salvelinus sp. IW2-2015
GGTAGTCACCTGGAATGCATTTCAATTAACAGGTGTGCCTTGTTAAAAGTTCATTTGTGGAATTTCTTTCCTCAGTGCCTTTGAGCCTATCCGTTGTGTTGTGACAAGGTAGAGGTGGTATACAGAAGATAGCCCTATTTGGTAAAAGACCAAGTCCATATTATGGCAAGAACAGCTCAAATAAGCAAAGAGAAATGACAGTCCATCATTACTTTAAGACATGAAGGTCAGTCAATCTGGGCCTTCAAGAACTTTGTGCAGTCGCTTAAACCAAGTGCTATGATGAAACTGGCTCTCGAGGACCACCACAGGGAAGGAAGACCCAGAGTTACCTCTGCTGCAGAGGATAAATTCATTAGAGTTATCAGTCTCAGAAATTGCAGCCCAAATAAATGCTTCACAGAGTTCTAGTAACAGACACATCTCAACATCAACTGTTCAGAGGAGACTGCGGGAATCAGGCCTTCATGGTTGAATTGCTGCAAAGAAACCACTACTAAAGGACACCAATAATAAGAAGAGACTTGCTTGGGCCAAGAAACACTAGCAATGGACATTAGACCGGTGGAAATCTGTCCCTAGGTCTGATGAGTCCAAATTTGAGATTTTTCGTTCCAACCACCGTGTCTTTGTGAGACGCAGAGTGGGTGTGTGGTTCCCACCGTGAAGCATGGAGGAAGAGGTGTGATGGTGTGGGGGTGCTTTGGTTACACTGTCTGTGATTTATTTAGAATTCAAGGCACACTTAACCAGCATGGCTACCACAGCATTCTGCAGCGATACGCCAGCCCATCTGGTTTACGCTTAGTGGGACAATCATTTGTTTTTCAACAGGACAATGAACCAACACACCTCCAGGCTGTGTAAGGGCTATTTGACCAAGAAGGAGAGTGATTGGGTGCTGCATCAGATGACCTGGCCTCCACAATCACCTGACCTCAACCCAATTGAGATGGTTTGGGATGAGTTGGACCACATAGTGAAGGAAAAGCAGCCAACAAATGCACAGCATATGTGGGAACTCCTTCAAGCATTCCAGGTGAAGCTGGTTGAGAGTATGCCAAGAGTGTACAAAGTTATCAAGGCAAAGGGTGGCTACTTTGAAGAATCTGAAATATAAAATATATTTAGATTTTGTTTAACACGTTTTTGTTTCCATAGTTTTGATGTCTTGACTATTATTCTACAATGTAGAAAATAGTAAAAATAATGAAAAACCCTTGAATGAGTAGATGTGTCTAAATGTTTGACTTTTACTGTATATCCATCTGTCTTTCTCTCTCCCTCTCTCCTGGTGTGTGAATGTAATGCTCTCTCTCAGGCCTAACCCTCCAACCAGGGTAGGTCATTACAGAGGAAGTGAGCCAGCAGTGAGGCTCCACTATACTGTGTTCTCCATATCCTGGTTAGTGGGGGACCCATGACCCCCTGAGGGGGACTGTTTCTAGGGATACAGGACAGCTTCATATCCTCACTCCTGTCCCTCCCCTATCCTCTCCCCAGGCCACTGTGGTTCCTCTCCTTTCTAACAGGAGGATTGATGCATGGATAATCCCAATTGGGCTGAAAGGCTCTGTTTACATGGTGGGGATTAGGGAGAGATTAGCGCTATCACAGGATTAGATTGAGTAGCTGGAAACTGTTACCACTCTGAACTCACACTGCCCCGCTTCCCTCCTCTCTCGGTCTCTCTCTCCTGGTCTCTCTCTCCTGGTCTCTCTCTCCTGGTCTCTCTCTCCTGGTCTCTCTCTCCTGGTCTCTCTCTCCTGGTCTCTCTCTCCTGGTTTCTCTCTCCTGGTCTCTCTCTCCTGGTCTCTCTCTCCTGGTCTCTCTCTCAGTGCTATGGGGTTAACATTGGTGTCTTTCTCCTTCACAGATAAGGCTAGTTAACATACTCCTAGTTAACCCACTCTTCCATTCACTTTTTTACCATCTGAACTCAAGGCTCTTGCTAAGAATGGTCTTGTGGTTCCCAAAGCGACCCAGCAGATATCCCTGTAACAGTCAGTAGATATCCCTGTAACAGCAGATATCCCTGTAACAGTAAGCAGATGTCCCTGTAACAGCAGATATCCCTGTAACAGTCAGTAGATATCCCTGTAACAGCAGATATCCCTGTAACAGTAAGCAGATATCCCTGTAACAGCAGATATCCACACTGCTAGGTGAAGTAGAACTATGGTGAACGTCCCCCTTCTGTCCTATGTGTTCCTTCTTCAGGGAGGAGTGTGACTAGATGAACAGGTGGAGAAGGTAACGTCACAAGATGATGTTAAGATCCTGAACGTTCCTCTTAACCACTACTCTGTGTATTTCTCTCTCTCAGGGAGGAGCGTGAGCGTTGGATCCGAGCTAAGTACGAGCAGCGGTTGTTCCTGGCGTCGCTCTCGGGGGTGGACCTATCCCTGGGCCAGCAGCTGCTGAGGGCCACAGCCGAGGAGGACCTGCGCTGCGTCATCCTGCTCCTGGCTCACGGCTCCCGGGAGCAAGTCAACGAGACGTGTGGAGAGGGAGACGGACGCACCGCCCTTCACCTGGCGTGCCGYAAGGGCAACGTGGTCATCACACAGCTCCTCATCTGGGTGAGAGAGAGGGCGGTACCAACAGGATCTTACACGTCCATGGTTCCTCACCCTGAGTGTTGTCTATAGACCAAGATGTTGCCGTGTCAAATAACTCTATCTTTCCCTCTCTCCTCTCTCCCTCTCTCCCTTCATCCCCCCTCCCCTCTCTCCCTCGTCCCCCTCTCTCCTCTCTCCTCATCCCCCTCTCTCCTCTCTCCCCTCGTCCCCCTCTCTCCGCTCTCCCTCCGTCCCCCTCTCTCCTCTCTCCCGTCCCCCTCTCTCCCTCTCTCCCTCGTCCCCAGTCTCCTCTCTCCCTCGCCCTCTCTCCTCCTCCTCATCCCCCTCTTCCTCTCTCCCTCATCCCCTCTCTCCTCCTCTCCCAACCCTCTTCCCTCTCTCCCCCATCCCCTCCCTATCCCCTCTCTCCTCGTCCGCTC
>NW_019952960.1:0-2999 GCF_002910315.2 Salvelinus sp. IW2-2015
ACCAAAGAACAGATTTCCACCGGTCTAATGTCCATTGCTTGTGTTTCTTGGCCCAATCAAGTCTCTTATTATTGGTGTCCTTTAGTAGTGGTTTCTTTGCAGCATTTCGACCATGAAGGCCTGATTCACACAGTCTCCTCTGAACAGTTGATGTTGAGATGTGTCTGTTACTTGAACTCTGTGAAGCATTTATTTGGGCTGCAATTTCTGAGGCTGGTAACTCTAATGAACGTATCCTCTGCAGCAGAGGTAACTCTGAGTTTTCCTATCCAGTGGCAGTCTTCACGAGAGCCAGTTTCATCATAGCGCCTGATGGTTTTTGCAACTGCACTTAAAGAAACTTTCAAAGTTCTTGAAATGTTCCGTATTAAGTGACCTTCATGTCTTAAAGTAATGATGGACTGTCGTTTTTCTTTGCTTATTTGAGCTGTTCTTGCCATAATATGGACTTGGTCTTTTACTATCTTCTGTATACTGCCCCTACTTTGTCACAACACAACTGATTGGCTCAAACGCCTTAAAGAAGGAAAGAAATTCCACAGATTAACTTTTAACAAGGCACACCTGTTAATTGAAATGCATTCCAGGTGACTACCTCATGAAGATGGTTGAGAGAATGCCAAGAGTGTGCAAAGCTGTCATCAAGGCAAAGGGTGGCTACTTTGAAGAATCTCAAATATAAAATATATTTTGATTTGTTTAACACTTTTTGGTTACTACATGATTCCATATGTGTTATTTCAAAGTTTTGATGTCATCACTATTATTCTACAATGTAGAAAATAGTAAAACAAAAAACAACCCTTGAATGAGTAGATGTGTCCAAACTTTTGACTGGCACTGTGTACAGTACATATTTCCTTTATTATTATTATATATTTTTTTTACTGTATTTATTTTTTATTTTTAACTGTATTCTGCCTCTTCAGCCCCGTACAAGCCTAGACACAAGTGCTTCAGCCCTGGGAGGACCCTGCATTAACCCGCCCCTGAATAATGCTGTTGATAATCGTGCATCTGTGTGTTGTGTTACTATCTGGGACCTGGTTCAGGAGGAGTCTGTTTGGTCCACTGGCGGTCCTTAAAGGCAGGCTACAGGTCCGGGTCCTGGGGCCAGTCCAGGTAGGTTCTAGTCTTGACCAGCCTAGCCAGGCAGTCTTGGGTAGACAGCTGCCTAGGGGGGGATGTCCTACAGGAAGACCAGGATGAGAATGTCCCTGTGCTCCACCAGCAGACACAGGGTGCCAGTCACAGCTCCAGGGAGCACCAGTTACTGTGCAGGTAGTGATGACTCACCACACACAGGGTGTGGTGGCTGCTGTAGTGGCTGTCTGTGATGTTGTTCACAATGTCCTTCCCYAGCTGGAAGTCCCTGCTATGCAGATAGAGACGCAGGAAGGGAGGCCCCCCCTGCTCCAGGCAGCAGCTGTTCCACCACCCAGCGTTCGTCTCTCCCACTTTGTAAAACACAAAGGCATCGTAGGGGTGGTGCCCTCTGGTGTTGGGCCTCTGTACTGCCTCCTCCAGCCAGCCACAGGCAATGTGGCYCAGGACCAACATAGTCCCCAAGCCAGCTGATGGAGCAGGACCACCAGCTAAAAGAGAAGCAACCCCCCATTAAGCCAAAAGTTGACCTGGACATTTTTCTGTTCTCTGGCCCAGTTGTCCAGCCAGGCGTTATGACAGTAGCGGTATAGGCGAGGACCGAATAATTCCATGCACACTACCGCAGGCTGGTCAGGGGCTCTGGGAAGCCCTCAAACATGCTAAACTCCTCTCGGGCTTGAACTTGAATCACACTGAGGGAGTGCAGGTCTCTGCTCAGCTCCTCCTCCAAAGTGAGGATCCTACATTCAATCAGACAGAGGCTCTCCAGCCTGGTCAAGTTATGGAACATGATGCCCAGCACTAGCTGCACACTGAGATCCACTTCTATTATCTTGAGATACCTCAGCTGCACAAGCCTGTTCAGGTTATTCATGTCCACAGTTTGTTCTCTCAGAAACTCTGGTGTGAGAACCAACTCAAACTCTAATTCCTGCATGGAGAGGAAGTACTTTGCGACGAAGTTAGGCCCACATGTGACAGCCTTAAAGTGGACAACAGACTGAAAGAATGGTCTCCAGCAGTCCTGGAAGATCACACTCAATTGAGTGAAGAGCTGTAGGGGGAAGCCTGGTTTCGGGGTGCTGTCACTGCCGACGGTGATGTTTAGCAGAACATGTGCGTCAGATTCATACTCACACTTGCAGGTTTCTCACATTGGCTGGATGGATGGTGAATGTTCCCTAAATCTACGTTCGTCCAAAACCACCATAAAAAAGCCAGACTACGGTTTGCAACTGCACATGGGGACAGTGTGGTCTGATGAAACAAAAATAGAACTGTTTGGCCATAATGACCATCGTTATGTTTGGAGGAAAAAGGGGGAGGCTTGCAAGCCGAAGAACACCACCCCAACCGTGAAGCACGGGGGTGGCAGCATCATGTTGTGGGGGTGCTTTGCTGCAGGAGGGACTAGTGCACTTCACAAAATAGATGGCATCATGAGAAGGGAAATTATGTGGATATATTGAGCAACATCTCAAGACATCATCAAAAAGAAGGAGGACCAAGGCACTCTTCATATAATTAATTAAAATGCCTTTATTAGTATGGCATGTTCAATAGAAACAAAGTTGTTTAAAAACCGACGCGTTTCGGCTGCATGGCCTTCGTCAGGGAGTACAGAAAAAAGAGAATACAATGTCCTCTTTTGAAAGGCTTTTCCAATTAGCCCTAATTAGAAGAGGGAGTGGTTACCAAATTGGACACACCTAGTAAGCAATAATATCACATGAAAAGGTGAAATACTGTAGCTATGTTATCATGAGCATACAACTCCAAGCTAGAGCATCAGAACACCCGAGAAGGCAGTTCCAACCCTAACCATGACTGGGAGAAGTGTCCAGAACAAGAAAGCAATATATTCCACAGTACTGTTGTTTGTATTGTTTGTA
>NW_019952961.1:0-2995 GCF_002910315.2 Salvelinus sp. IW2-2015
GGTGCCTGGCGACGAGTGGTTAATCTGCCTTTGCCATCGGTACTATTGGCAAACGTACAATAGCTGGATAATAAAGTGGACGAACTACAAGCACGTATATCCTACCAACGGGACATTAAAAACTGTAATATCTTGTGTTTCACCGAGTCGTGGCTGAACGACGACATGAATAACATACAGCTGGTGAGTTAAACACTGTATCGGCAGGATAGAACAGCAGCCTCTGGTAAGACAAGGGTTGCCGGTCTATGTATATGTTGTTACAACAGCTGGTGCACGATATCTAAGGAAGTCTCAATGTTTTGCTCGCCTGAGGTAGAGTATCTCATGATAAGCTGTAGACCACATTATCGACCAAGAGAGTTTTCATCTATATTCTTTGTAGTTGTCTATTTACCACCACAAACCGATGCTGGCACTAAGACCACACTCAATGAGCTGTATACGGCCATAAGCAAACAGGAAAACGCTCATCCAGAGGTGGCACTCCTAGTGGCCCGGGACTTTAATGCAGGGAAACTTAAATCTGGTTTACCTAATTTCTACCAGCATGTTAAATGTGCAACCAGAGGGAAAAAAACTCTAGACCACCTTTACTCCACACACAGAGACACGTACAAAACTTTCCCTTGCCCTCCATTTGACAAATCTGACCATAATTCTATCCTCCTGATTCCTGCTTACAAGCAAAAACTAAAGCAGGTAGCACCAGTGACTCGGTCCATAAAAAAGTGGTCAGATGAAGCAGATTCTAAGCTACAGGATTGTTTTGCTAGCACAGACTGGAATATGTTCTGGGATTCTTCCGATGGCATTGAGGAAGGAGTACACCACATCAGTCACTGACGTCGTCCACACAGTGACTGTACATACATACCCCAACCAGAAGCCATGGATTACAGGCAACATCCGCACTGAGCTATAAGGTAGAGCTGCCACTTTCAACGAGCAGGACCCGGAAGCTTATAAGAAATCCCGCTATGCCTCCCGACGAACCATCAAACAGGCAAAGTGTCAATACAGGACTAAGATCGAATCGTACTACAACGGCTCCGACGCTCGTCGGATGTGGCAGGGCTTCCAAACTATTACAGACTGCAAAGGGAAGCACAGCCGCGAGCTGCCCAGTGAAACAAGCCTACCAGACGAGCTAAATCACTTCTATGCTCGCTTCGAGGAAAGTAACACTGAAACATGCATGAGAGCATCAGCTGTCCCGGACGACTGTGTGATCACGCTCTCTGTACCCGATGTGAGTAAGACCGTTAAACAGGCAACATTCACAAGGCCGCAGGGACAGACGGATTACGTTACCACGTGTACTCCGAGCATGCACTGACCAACTGGCAAGTGTTTTCACTGACATGTTCAACGTCTCCTTGCTTGAGTCTGTAATATCAACATGTTTTAAGCAGACCACCATAGTGCCTGTGCCCAAGAACACTAAGGTAACCTACCTAAATGACTACGTCTGTAGCCATGAAGTGCTTTGAAAGGTTGGTCATAGCTCACATCAACACCATTATCCAAGAAACCCTAGACCCACTTGAATTTGCATACCGCCCCAACAGGTCCACAGATGATGCAATCTCTATTGCACTCCACACTTCCCTTTCACACCTGGACAAAAGGAACACATATGTGAGAATGCTATTCATTGACTACAGCTCAGCGTTCAACACCATAGTACCCTCAAAGCTCATCACCAAGCTAAGGACCGTGTGACTAAACACCTCTCTCTGCAACTGGATCCTGGACTTAACATTTAACATTTAAGTCATTTAGCAGACGCTSTTATCCAGAGCGACTTACAAATTGGAAAGTTCATACATATTCATCCTGGTCCCCCCGTGGGAATTGAACCCACAACCCTGGCGTTGCAAGCGCCATGCTCTACCAACTGAGCCACATGGGACTTCCTGACGGGCCACCCACAGGTAGTAAGGGTAGGTAACAACATATCTCCCATGCTGATCCTCAACACGGTGGCCCATCAGGGGTGCCTGCTCAGTACCCTCCTGTACTCCCTGTTCACTCATGACTGCATGGCCAGGCACGACTCCAACACAATCATTAAGTTTGCCAATGACACAACAGTGGTAGGCCTGATCACTGACAACGACGATATAGCCTATAGGGAGGAGGATAGAGAAGCTGGCCGTGTGGTGCCAAGATAACAACCTCTCCCTCAATGTGATCAAGACAAAGGAGATGATTGTGGACAACAGGAAAAGGAGGACCGAGCACTCCCCCATTCTCAACGACGGGGCTGTAGTGGAACAGGTTGAGAGCTTCAAGTTCCTTGGTGTCCACATCACCAACAAACTAACATGGTCCAAGCACACCAAGACAGTCATGAAGAGGGCACAACAAAATCTATTTCCCCTTAGGAGATTGAAAAGATTTGGCATGGGTCCTCAGATCCTCAAAAGGTTCTACAGCTGTACCATCGAGAGCATCCTGACTGGTTGCATCACTGCCTGGTATGGCAACAGCTCAGCCTCCGACCGCAAGGCACTACAGAGGGTAGTGCGTACGGCCCAGTACATCACTGAGGCCAAGCTTCCTGCCATCCAGGACCTCAATACCAGGTGGTGTCAGAGGAAGGCCCTAAAAATTGTKAAAGACTCCGGACACCCTAGTCATAGACTGTTCTCTCTGCTACCGCATGGCAAGCGGTACTGGAGCACCAAGTCTAGGTCCAAGAGGCTTCTAAACAGCTTCTACRCCCAAGCCATAAGASTCCTGAACATCTAATCAAATGGCTACCCAGACTATTTGCATTGACTCCCCCCTTTTACGCTGCTGCTACTCTCTGTTTATTATCTATGCATAGTCACTTTAATAACTCTACCAACATGTACATCTTACCTCAATTACCTCGACTAATCGGTGCCCCCACACATTTTGTATTTCTTTTGTTGGTATTTATTATGCCAAAGCAGCAGCTACTCTTCCTGGGGTCCAGCAAAATTAAGGCAGTTTATACAATTTT
>NW_019952962.1:0-2994 GCF_002910315.2 Salvelinus sp. IW2-2015
GGCTGGTGATAAGAGAACTAGCTGCACCTTGTCTCTGAAAAAAGACTGCTTGATCTACTCATAAACTAGTGTCAAAAACAACCCAGAAATGAACCATGAGAATCCACCTTTTGTACCTGCTTCAGCTAAGCTGCAGAACCCAACAAATTGAGGAATCAAATGTTTGCACCTGCCATCCTTAGCAAGCCGTAGCAACATTACCTGTAGCTTGTTCTTTGCCTCACATCCTTGGTTTTCTCTGTATATCCCTGTTATTATTTATCCTGTTGCAGTAAATATCTTCACTAATATAGTGTATAAGAGGTCATACAAGAAGTTTTGAAGTGATTCCTATGTTATTGATGTAAAGAATATCTGTTGGCCTGTGTTGTGTAATGAGGAGCAAACAGACACTGCACTTGACATATTTATGAAATTGCTTATTCCAGTTGTTAATAAGCAAGCACCCATTAAGAAAATTACTGTAAAAACTGTTAAATCCCAGGGGATTGATGAGGAATTAAAAAATTGTATGGTTGAGAGGGATGAGGCAAAGGGAATGGTAAATAAGTCTGGCTGCACAAACGATTGGCAAACGTATTGCAAATTGAGAAATCATGTGACTAAACTGAATAAAAAGAAGAAACTACACTATGAAACCAAGATAAATTAAATGTAGAATGATAGTAAAAAGTTTTGGAGCACCTTAAATTAAATTCTAGTAAAAAAGGCAAACTCAGCTTCATTATTCATTGAAACAGATGGCTTATTCATCACAAAACCAACTGATACTGCTAATTACTTTTATGATTTTTTTTCATTGGTAGCAAGATTAGCACATTTAGGCATAACATGCCAGCAACAAATGTTGACACTACACATCCAAGTATATCTGACCAAATTATGAAAGACAAGCATTGTAATTTTAAATTCCGTAAAGTTAGTGTGGAAGTGGTGATTTTTTTGTTGTTGTTGTCTATCAACAATGACAAGCCACCGGGGTCTGACAACTTGGATGGAAAATTACATGAGGATAATAGCGGACGTTATTGCCACTCCTATTTGCCACATATTCAATTTAAGTCTACTAGAAAGTGTGTGTCCTCAGGCTTGGAGGGAAGCAAAAGTCATTCCGCTACTTTTATTTTTTTTTTTATTTATTTTTTTACCGTTATTTTACCAGGTAAGTTGACTGAGAACACGTTCTCATTTGCAGCAACGACCTGGGGAATAGTTACAGGGGAGAGGAGGGGGATGAATGAGCCAATTGTAAACTGGGGATTATTAGGTGACCGTGATGGTTGAGGGCCAGATTGGGAATTTAGCCAGGACACCGGGGTTAACACCCCTACTCTTACAATAAGTGCCATGGGATCTTTAATGACCTCAGAGAGTCAGGACACCCGTTTAACGTCCCATCCGAAAGACGGCACCCTACACAGAGCAGTGTCCCCAACCCCAATCACCTAAGAATAGTGTTTGACCAGATACAATGCTATTTTACAGTAAACAAATTGACGACAAATTTTCAGCATGCTTATAAAGGACATTCAACAAGCACAGCACTTACACAAATTACTGATGATTGGCTGAGAGAAATTGATGATATAAAGATTGGGGGGGCTGTTTTGTTAGACTTCAGTGTGGCCTTTGACATTATCGATCATAGTCTGCTGCTGGTAAAACTTATGTGTTATGGCTTTACCCTCTGGATAAAGAGTTACCTGTCTAACAGAACACAGAGGGTGTTCTTTTAATGGAAGCCTCTCCAACATAATCCAGGTAGAATCAGGAATTCCCCAAGGCAGCTGTCTAGGCCTATTTACTTTTTTCAATCTTTACTAATGAGGAAAGCCAGAGTGTCTATGTATGCGGATGACTCAACATGATACATGTCAGCTACTACAGCGACTGAAATGACTGCAACACTTAACAAAGAGGTGCAGTTAGTTTCAGAGTGGGTGGCAAGGAATTAGTTAGTCCTAAATATTTCTAAAACTATTTGGGACAAATCATTCGCTAAACCCTAAACCTCAACTAAATCTTGTAATGAATTATGTGGAAATTGAGCAAGTTGAGGTGACTAAACTGCTTGGAGTTACCCTGGATTGTAAACTGTCATGGTCAAACCATATTGATACAACAGTAGCTAAAATGGGGAGAAGAATGTCTATGATAAGGCACTGCTCTACCTTCTTGACAGCACTTTCAACAAGGCAGGTCCTACAGGCCCTAGTTTTGTCACACCTGGACTACTGTTCAGTCGTGTAGTCAGGTGCTGCAAAAAAGGACTTAGGAAAAAGAAGGAAAAAGAACAGGGCAGCACGGCTGGTCCTTGGATGTACACAGAGAGCTAATATTAATAATATGCATGTCAATCTCTCCGGGCTCAAAGTGGAGAAAAGATTGACTTCATCACTACTTGTATTTCTGAGAGGTATTGACATGTTGAATGTACCGAGCTGTCTGTTTGATCCATAATAAATACAAATATCCCTGTAATGATTCAGGGGACCGTTGGAGTAGAGAGGCAGTCCATCTCCAGCCTCACTGGGATGTGGGGACACTGTTTCATCCAGCCTGACATTTCCTAATCCAAATCATGTTTTATGCATGTTTCTGTTTAGCACTGAGAGATGAGGTAGGGGGGCTGTGTTGATATAGGGCGTCCAGTGTGTGTGTGTGTGGTCTGCAGGCCCAGGTTCTGACTGGTAAAACGTCCTCTAATAAGAGTGAGCATCTCTCCGCTCCATGTCTCCCCTCTGCCCACGCAGGCCTGCTAAACACACTGTCGTTCAGGCCTAGCCTGCTGGTTGGGCTTCCTGCTCCCATGCTGCTTAGGGTCTGAGAGAGCACAGAGGCCTTCTTGGCCGACACACTCACACCACGCGCTGCAACATGCTGATCAGTGTTAGTACATGGAGATGTGGTTGGCTACAGTAATTGATAGATTTTCTACATGCATTCTGCAGGTGATGGGGTCCTATTGGCATTACTCTGATGATGGAGGAATAT
>NW_019952963.1:0-2994 GCF_002910315.2 Salvelinus sp. IW2-2015
GTAGTACGTTTTTGCAAGTACGTTGTGAGATAGTATCGTTGTTGGCATGTAACGCCTTGTTGTCAGTAACGTTGGGGTAGTACGCCTTGTAAGTCTGTACGTTGTGTAGTACGTTGTGTAGTACGTGTGCAGATACGTTGTTCAGTACGTTTTGCAGTAAGGGGCTTGTTTTAGATAGATACTGGTTTGCATGTTCGTTCAATTGCAGTACGTTGTGTAAGATACGCTTGTGTAGCTACGTATAATGTGCAAGTACGTTGTGTAGTACGTGTGTAGTACGTGTGTAGTACGTTGTGCAGTACGTTTTGGCAGTACGTTTTGTGTAAGTACGTTGTGGCAGTACGTTTTGCAGTACGTTGTGGTAAGTACGTTGTGTAGTACGATATTGTGCAGTAACGTTGTCTAGTACGTGTGTAGTACGTTTGTTGTAGTAGTTGTGAGCAGTACGTTGTGCAGTAACGTTGTGTAGTACGTTGTGGCAGTACGTTGTGTAGTCGTTGTGGCAGTACGTTGTGCAGTAAGTGTGAGTCGTTTTTTTGGGCCCTAAAAAAACATGATCAAAGCCTCCACAAAACCAATACTTTAGAAATGGAACGCTCTCAATATAGTGGGAATGCAGGCCTTTGGTATATTTATGTCAGGGCTATCATTGAGAACAAATTCTTATTTACAATGAAGAGCCTACCAAAAAGGCAAAAAGGCCTCCCTTGGGCGACGGGGGCCTGGGATTGAAAAATTAATTAATGCAATATAAATATAGGACAAAACACACATCACAACAAGAGAGACACAACACTACATAAAGAGAGACCTAAAACAACAACATAACAAGGCAGCAACACATGACAACACAGCATGGTAGCAACACAACATGACAACAACATAGTGTGCACACAAAAACATGGTGCAAACATTATTGGGCAAAGTCAACAGCACAAAGGTCAAGAAGGTAGAGACAACAATACATCATATAAAGCAGCTACAACTGTCAGTAAGAGTGTCCATGATTGAGTCTTTGAATGAAGAGATTGAGAAAAAACTGTCCAGTTTGAGTGTTTGTTGCAGCTTGTTCCAGCTGCTAGTTGCATCGAACTGAAAAGAGGAGCGACCCAGGGATGTGTGTGCTTTGGGGACCTTTAACACAATGTGACTGGCAGAACGGGTGTTGTATGTGGAGAATGAGGGCTGCAGTAGATATCTGAGATAGGGGGGAGTGAGGCCTAAGAGGGTTTTAGATGTTGTACACATGAAAATGTGTCATTCCAAACTTTATCCATAATGTTATACTCCCTTTTGCGTTACTAGAGCCATTTCCCCTATCCAGCTGTTCCATTCTCCTTGTAGCCTGCTGCTACAATTAACTGCTAAAATAAAGGAAACACCAACATAAAGCGTTGTAGTAGGGTGTTGGGCCCCACGAGCCAGAACAGCTTCAATGTGCCTTGGCATAGATTCTACAAGTGTCTCGAACTTCCTGTGTGGAAGCACCACATGCTTTCAAAATACTTTTTATCCCTCATTTACTCAAGTGTTTCCTTTATTTTGACAGTTACCTGTAGAATGGACAGAGTGTTATGACACATTTTCATGTGTACAACATCTAAAGACCTGCATCACTATACTGAGAGCGTTGCCGTTTCTAAAAGGACGTATTTGGGTGTTTTTGTTCATGTTTTTCCGGGGCCCCGCATACTACACAACGTACTACACAACGTACTACACAACGTACTACACAACGTACTACACAACGTACTGCACAACGTACTGCACAACGTACTGCACAACGTACTACACAACGTACTACACAACGTACTGCACAACGTACTGCACAACGTACTGCACAACGTACTACACAACGTACTGCACAACGTACCGCACAACGTACCACACGCCTGCATTTCTGTCAACTTCTATCAACGACTTTCCTAATAATATACAAAGGACGTATGCATCCTGTTAGTGCTACTGTTAGGTTGTCCTGTATGTTCGTGACATGTACATACACACCGAAAGAGACTCACCCCGTTGGAATGTATCAACAGAGTAAATAGTTTACCAAGAAATATGAAGTTAGTTCAGGGCTTATATTTAATTGATCCTCCTGTAGCCATGTTGATGTAGTTACATTGTTTGCATAACTACTGCTAATGCARACTTTCCTGTGTAAAAACAGCTATGTAGGTTTTGACTGAGGCTCAAGTATGGCTGGTGCTACAGGCTTGTCCCTAGCATATGGAGCTATCCATGGTGCTGAAGCTGAGTTAGATGGAAAGATACTTATTCTGAAGGACAGTGTTTAGTCCAAATAGACTCTCCATGGTTCTGAAAGGTTAATTCACCATGTTTTGGTCTCAGTTTGCTGAAGACTCCACTTATTAAAGCCTTGGAGCTGAATGCACAAGTCAGAACCAGGACTTGAAAGTTTACCTTAAAAACAAGTTAATCTTATTCATTCAGCATACAAGCTGTTAACTGTATTGTGCCCGTTCAAGCCACATTGCCTTACCATGAATAACTGAAAGCATATAAGGCTTGTATTCTTTCTATTTAGAAATCCTCCTTCCTATAAGTCATTTACATTACAGGCATATTTTATTCAATAGAGAGGAATGTTATGTGTTGGTGTGAATATAATGTGGGTCGAACCGTTTTCAAAACACAACCTTCCAGTATATCAATACAAGACATCCAACTATTTAGATGGGGGCGTGGAATGTCTGAGGTTCACAGCCAATCAGGGATAATTACAAAGGCCCTTGAGTTTCTCCTCCTGCCTGTCTAATTGGTTTTCTCGCTTCAATCAACAAGTTGTTCATTCATACAATTGAAACTGCAGAGAGCGATACCAATCAGGGGCCCAGTGGGATAATTGAGAGATTGAGCAGAATTGCAAGTTGGAGAAGTTGGTTAATCGACAACCCAATCTGTAGCATGCAGACAAGGAACAATGGTGAACGAGAAGAGGAGTTCAGGATCTTAAATAATAATTGAAAA
>NW_019952964.1:0-2994 GCF_002910315.2 Salvelinus sp. IW2-2015
GGCTGGTGATAAGAGAACTAGCTGCACCTTGTCTCTGAAAAAAGACTGCTTGATCTACTCATAAACTAGTGTCAAAAACAACCCAGAAATGAACCATGAGAATCCACCTTTTGTACCTGCTTCAGCTAAGCTGCAGAACCCAACAAATTGAGGAATCAAATGTTTGCACCTGCCATCCTTAGCAAGCCGTAGCAACATTACCTGTAGCTTGTTCTTTGCCTCACATCCTTGGTTTTCTCTGTATATCCCTGTTATTATTTATCCTGTTGCAGTAAATATCTTCACTAATATAGTGTATAAGAGGTCATACAAGAAGTTTTGAAGTGATTCCTATGTTATTGATGTAAAGAATATCTGTTGGCCTGTGTTGTGTAATGAGGAGCAAACAGACACTGCACTTGACATATTTATGAAATTGCTTATTCCAGTTGTTAATAAGCAAGCACCCATTAAGAAAATTACTGTAAAAACTGTTAAATCCCAGGGGATTGATGAGGAATTAAAAAATTGTATGGTTGAGAGGGATGAGGCAAAGGGAATGGTAAATAAGTCTGGCTGCACAAACGATTGGCAAACGTATTGCAAATTGAGAAATCATGTGACTAAACTGAATAAAAAGAAGAAACTACACTATGAAACCAAGATAAATTAAATGTAGAATGATAGTAAAAAGTTTTGGAGCACCTTAAATTAAATTCTAGTAAAAAAGGCAAACTCAGCTTCATTATTCATTGAAACAGATGGCTTATTCATCACAAAACCAACTGATACTGCTAATTACTTTTATGATTTTTTTTCATTGGTAGCAAGATTAGCACATTTAGGCATAACATGCCAGCAACAAATGTTGACACTACACATCCAAGTATATCTGACCAAATTATGAAAGACAAGCATTGTAATTTTAAATTCCGTAAAGTTAGTGTGGAAGTGGTGATTTTTTTGTTGTTGTTGTCTATCAACAATGACAAGCCACCGGGGTCTGACAACTTGGATGGAAAATTACATGAGGATAATAGCGGACGTTATTGCCACTCCTATTTGCCACATATTCAATTTAAGTCTACTAGAAAGTGTGTGTCCTCAGGCTTGGAGGGAAGCAAAAGTCATTCCGCTACTTTTATTTTTTTTTTTATTTATTTTTTTACCGTTATTTTACCAGGTAAGTTGACTGAGAACACGTTCTCATTTGCAGCAACGACCTGGGGAATAGTTACAGGGGAGAGGAGGGGGATGAATGAGCCAATTGTAAACTGGGGATTATTAGGTGACCGTGATGGTTGAGGGCCAGATTGGGAATTTAGCCAGGACACCGGGGTTAACACCCCTACTCTTACYATAAGTGCCATGGGATCTTTAATGACCTCAGAGAGTCAGGACACCCGTTTAACGTCCCATCCGAAAGACGGCACCCTACACAGAGCAGTGTCCCCAACCCCAATCACCTAAGAATAGTGTTTGACCAGATACAATGCTATTTTACAGTAAACAAATTGACGACAAATTTTCAGCATGCTTATAAAGGACATTCAACAAGCACAGCACTTACACAAATTACTGATGATTGGCTGAGAGAAATTGATGATATAAAGATTGGGGGGGCTGTTTTGTTAGACTTCAGTGTGGCCTTTGACATTATCGATCATAGTCTGCTGCTGGTAAAACTTATGTGTTATGGCTTTACCCTCTGGATAAAGAGTTACCTGTCTAACAGAACACAGAGGGTGTTCTTTTAATGGAAGCCTCTCCAACATAATCCAGGTAGAATCAGGAATTCCCCAAGGCAGCTGTCTAGGCCTATTTACTTTTTTCAATCTTTACTAATGAGGAAAGCCAGAGTGTCTATGTATGCGGATGACTCAACATGATACATGTCAGCTACTACAGCGACTGAAATGACTGCAACACTTAACAAAGAGGTGCAGTTAGTTTCAGAGTGGGTGGCAAGGAATTAGTTAGTCCTAAATATTTCTAAAACTATTTGGGACAAATCATTCGCTAAACCCTAAACCTCAACTAAATCTTGTAATGAATTATGTGGAAATTGAGCAAGTTGAGGTGACTAAACTGCTTGGAGTTACCCTGGATTGTAAACTGTCATGGTCAAACCATATTGATACAACAGTAGCTAAAATGGGGAGAAGAATGTCTATGATAAGGCACTGCTCTACCTTCTTGACAGCACTTTCAACAAGGCAGGTCCTACAGGCCCTAGTTTTGTCACACCTGGACTACTGTTCAGTCGTGTAGTCAGGTGCTGCAAAAAAGGACTTAGGAAAAAGAAGGAAAAAGAACAGGGCAGCACGGCTGGTCCTTGGATGTACACAGAGAGCTAATATTAATAATATGCATGTCAATCTCTCCGGGCTCAAAGTGGAGAAAAGATTGACTTCATCACTACTTGTATTTCTGAGAGGTATTGACATGTTGAATGTACCGAGCTGTCTGTTTGATCCATAATAAATACAAATATCCCTGTAATGATTCAGGGGACCGTTGGAGTAGAGAGGCAGTCCATCTCCAGCCTCACTGGGATGTGGGGACACTGTTTCATCCAGCCTGACATTTCCTAATCCAAATCATGTTTTATGCATGTTTCTGTTTAGCACTGAGAGATGAGGTAGGGGGGCTGTGTTGATATAGGGCGTCCAGTGTGTGTGTGTGTGGTCTGCAGGCCCAGGTTCTGACTGGTAAAACGTCCTCTAATAAGAGTGAGCATCTCTCCGCTCCATGTCTCCCCTCTGCCCACGCAGGCCTGCTAAACACACTGTCGTTCAGGCCTAGCCTGCTGGTTGGGCTTCCTGCTCCCATGCTGCTTAGGGTCTGAGAGAGCACAGAGGCCTTCTTGGCCGACACACTCACACCACGCGCTGCAACATGCTGATCAGTGTTAGTACATGGAGATGTGGTTGGCTACAGTAATTGATAGATTTTCTACATGCATTCTGCAGGTGATGGGGTCCTATTGGCATTACTCTGATGATGGAGGAATAT
>NW_019952965.1:0-2992 GCF_002910315.2 Salvelinus sp. IW2-2015
TTTAGACCAGAGGAAAGAGTGCCTCCTACTGGCCCTCCAACACCACTTCCAGCAGCACCTGGTCTCCCATCCAGGGACTGACCAGGACCAACCCTGCTTAGCTTCAGAAGCAAGCCAGCAGTGGTATGCAGGGTGGTATGCTGCTGGCAATGTTATACCACCCACCACTGCGACCTGTATGCTCTAGTCGGCTGGCCCTCGCTACATATTCGTCGCCAGACCCACTGGCTCCAGGTCATCTATAAGTCCATGCTAGGTAAAGCTCCGCCTTATCTCAGTTCACTGGTCATGATATCAACACCCACCCGTAGCACGCGCTCCAGCAGGTATATCTCACTGATCATCCCAAAAGCCAACACCTCATTTGGCCGCCTTTCCTTCCAGTTCTCTGCTGCCTGTGACTGGAACGAATTGCAAAAATCGCTGAAGTTGGAGACTTTTATTTCCCTCACCAACTTTAAACATCTGCTATCTGAGCAGCTAACCGATCGCTGCAGCTGTACATAGTCCATCTGTAAACAGCCCACCCAATTTATCTACCACATCCCCTTACTGTTTTTATTTATTTACTTTTCTGCTCTTTTGCACACCAGTATCTCTTCTTGCTCATGATCATCTGATGATTTATCACTCCAGTGTTAATCTGCTAAATTGTAATTATTCGCTCCTCTGGCCTATTTATTGCCTACCTCATGCCTTTTGCACACAATGTATATAGACTCATTTTTATTTTATTTTATTGTTTACTCCATGTGTAACTCTGTGTTGTTGTCTGTTCACACTGCTATGCTTTATCTTGGCCAGGTCGCAGTTGTAAATGAGAACTTGTTCTCAACTAGCCTACCTGGTTAAATAAAGGTGAAAAAATAAATAAAAAATAAAACTTACGTTTATTTACTGAGGTAAATCCTTGACAAAAAAATACAATTATTTCACAAGTAAAGTTTGAAATAAACTCAATACATCGCTGCCACTCCTTCCATCCATCCCTTCCTCCCTCCTTTTACTGAATCCATGGGCTCCTGTCTCCTGTCCTTACCTCTCGCTTAGTCTTCACACTATCTGTACCTGTTCCCTCTCTCTCTCCCTCTCCCTCTCTCTCTCCCTCTCCCTCTCCCTCTATCTCTTTCTCTATCTCTTTCTCCCTCTATCTCTTTCTCTATCTCTTTCTCCCTCCCTCTCTCTCTTTCTTTCTTTCTTTCTTTCTTTCTTTCTTTCTTTCTTTCTTTCTTTCTTTCTTTCTTTCTTTCTTTCTTTCCTTCCTTCCTTCCTTCCTCCCTCCCTCCCTCCCTGATCTGATCGTCCTTACCCGCAGAGCTGCGTATGTTGTTCCACCTCATCCCAATGTTCTGACCCAGACTCTGGCACAGAGTGATGGCCATAGGACCCACGTTCCCATACTGGAACACAAACACACACATCCACCCTGTATCAATGGCGTTCTCTTTGACTGAAGTTACACTCCTCACATTCCTCACTGAAGAAACAAAGAAGTCTAAGAAGAGTCATTCTTAAGTGTAGTAGCTGTGTCAGTTCCTAAACCACGAGCCTGGACTATGAGCCCATTGTTGTGAGTCCTGTGACTTTGAAGCTGAGTAGGAAGCACACAGTTGTCTCTCTTACCTCATTGATGCCCCCTCCTCTGGTGAGAGAGCACACCCCTCCGGTGTAGGCCGTCCCACTGCGACTGCTCTGGAACGTACGCCCCCTGGAGGAGATGGAGGAGAAAAGGGGTCAAACCTGGACTAAAGGACCAGGACATATTGTAGTATATATAAACCGGCTGCAACCAGTCAACAATACTGACCTCGTCCAAAATGGCACCCTATTCCTTTTATAGTGCACTCCGTTTCACCAGAGCCCTCTGGTCAAACGCAGTGCACTATTGAGGGACTAGTGTGGCATTTGGGACGCAAACACTGACTGCCCGAGGTTAGATACAGGAGCATATCAACTTCCTCTATTTTTTATTTCAGGGGGACATAGACAGGGGGCGCTCACGAGAAGAGGTGCACGGCGTCACTTTGCTCCTTAATACTGTCCTTCCTGTACTTCATGAAGTTCTGCAGCGTCGTCAACGGGTCGGTCACCACGGGAACCATGTTGGCCGACGACCAGGTCTCCATGGCAACCAACACGATGCGCGTGTTCAGCTGTTCCCTGTAAATCTGCAGGCCAAACGTACACTGATGGTATACACAAATTCATATCTAGGAGCATGGGCATAATAAGTAAGATAAACTCAGCGAAAAAAGAAACGTCCCTTTTTCAGGACCCTGTCTTTCAAAGATAATTCGTAAAAATACAAATAACTTCACAGAACTTCATTGTAAAGGGTTTAAACACTGTTCCCATGCTTGTTCAATGAACCATAAACAATTAATGAACATGCACCTGTGGAACGGTCGTTAAGACACTAACAGCTTACAGACGGTAGGCAATTAAGGTCACAGTTAGGACTTAAAAAACTTAGGACACTAAAGAGGTTTTTCTACTGACTCTGAAAAACACCAAAAGAAAGATTCACAGGGTCCCTGCTCATCTGCGTGAACTTGCCTTAGGCATGCTGCAAGGAGGCATGAGGACTGCAGATGTGGCCAGGGCAATAAATTGCAATGTCCGTACTGTGAGATGCCTAAGACAGCGCTACAGGGAGACAGGACGGACAGCTGATCGTCCTCGCAGTGGCAGACCACGTGTAACAACATCTGCACAGGATCGATACATCCGAACATCACACCTGCAGGACAGGTACAGGATGGCAACAACAACTGCCCGAGTTACACCAGGAACGCACAATCCCTCCATCAGTGCTCAGACTGTCCGCAATAGGCTGAGAGAGGCTGGACTGAGGGCTTGTAGRCCTGTTGTAAGGCAGGTCCTCACCAGACATCACCGGCAACAATGTCGCCTATGGGCACAAACCCACCGTCGCTGGACCAGACAGGACTGGCAAAAAGTGCTCTTCTCTGACGAGTCGCGGTTTTGTCTC
>NW_019952966.1:0-2992 GCF_002910315.2 Salvelinus sp. IW2-2015
TATGATAAATAGTTACGAGCCTAATGACTCACGGATGATTACTATTGACTTCTTAATGAACTGGATTGTTGAATTCCCTAATTATGTTAATAATGACTTGATCTTTGTGTTATGAATTTGATTGCATACATGTTATTGTTTCCTTTGTTATGAGCACAGACTACTCAGTAAATATACCACTTTATGGTTAAAGGAATTCCTGCCTCAGTCTCATCCATTCCTGTCACCTGACACGTGACCACCTGTTCACCTTCACTGTCAGTCATCCTACCTGTCCAGCTACCTACACAGATTCCACTAATCTTTCATGAGGCTCATTTACCCAAAACTGAAAGCCAGTGAAGTGTACATACTGAAAGCATCATTTCGAACTTCTTTGAATTGCTAACATGTTTTCAACCTTTGACAAACATCAGTCTTTGATATCCTAGTGTTGATGTGGATGTGTTATGTCATTCCTTTACTCTCTTCACTGTCCGGCGCAGACAGAGATGGCCGCCTCGCTTTGCGTTCCTAGGAAACGATGCAGAATTTTGTTTTTATGTATTATTTCTTACATTGTTACCCCAGGTTTTATTACATACAGCCGGGAGGAACTATTGGATATAAGAGCAACGTCAACTCACCAACATTATGACCAGGAATAAAACTTTCCCGAAGCGGATCCTCTGGTCAACCACCCAGGACAATGGATGGATCCCAGCCGGCGACCCAAAACAACGGCGCCGCAGATGGAGCGGTCTTCTGGTCAGGCTCCGTAGACGGGCACATCACGCACCGCTCCCGAGTACAGTAGTGGCCAAAAGTTGAGAATGACACAAATATTAATTTTCACAAAGTCTGCTGCCTCAGTTTGTATGATGGCAACTTGCATATACTCCAGAATGTTATGAAGAGTGATCAGATGAATTGCAATTAATTGCAAAGTCCCTCTTTACCATGCAAATGAACTGAATCCCAAAAACACATTTCCACTGCATTTCAGCCCTGCCACAAAAGGACCAGCTGACATGTCAGTGATTCTCTCGTTAACACAGGTGTGAGTGTTGACGAGGACGGAGATCACTCTGTCATGCTGATTGAGTTCGAATAACAGACTGGAAGCTTCAAAAGGAGGGTGGTGCTTGGAATCATTGTTCTTCCTCTGTCAACCATGGTTACTTGCAAGGAAACACGTGCCGTCATCATTGCTTTGCACAAAAAAGGGCTTCACATGCAAGGATATTACTGCCAGTAAGATTGCACCTAAATCAACCATTTATCGGCCCATCAAGAACTTCCAAGGAGAGCGGTTCAATTGTTGTGAAGAAGGCTTCAGGGCACCCAAGAAAGTCCAGCAAGCGTCAGGACCATCTCCTTTAAGTTGAGTTGATTCAGCTGCGGGATCGGGGCAACATCAGTACAGAGCTTGCTCAGGAATGGCAGCAGGCAGGTGTGAGTGCATCTGCACACACAGTGAGCCGAAGACTTTTGGAGGATGGCCAGGTGTCAAGAAGGGCAGCAAAGAAGCCACTTCTCTCCAGGAAACATCAGGGACAGACTGATACTCTGCAAAAGGTACAGGGATTGGACTGCTGAGGACTGGGGTAAAGTCATTTTCTCGGATGAATCCTTTCCGATTGTTTGGGGCATCCGGAAAAAAGCTTGTCCGGATAAGACAAGGTGAGCGCTAGCATCAGTCCTGTGTCATGCCAACAGTAAAGCATCCTGAGACCATTCATGTGTGGGGTTGCTTCTCAGCCAAGGGAGTGGGCTCACTCACAATTTTGCCTAAGAACACAGCCATGAATAAAGAATGGTACCAACACATCCTCTGAGAGCAACTTCTCCCAACCATCCAGGAACAGTTTGGTGACGAACAATGCCTTTTTCAGCATGACAGAGCACCTGGCCATAAGGCAAAAGTGATAAATAAGTGTCTCGGGGAACAAAACATTGATATTTTGGGTCCATGGCCAGGAAACTCCCCAGACCTTAATCCCATTGAGAACTTGTGGTCAATCCTCAAGAGGCGGGTGGACAAACAAACACACATTCGGACAAACGCCAAGCATTGATTATGCAAGAATGGGCTGCCATCAGTCAGGATGTGGCCCAGAAGTTAATTGACATCATGCCAGGGCGGATTGCAGAGGTCTTGAAAAAGAAGGGTCAACACTGCAAATATTGACTCTTTGCATCAATTTCCTGTAATTGTCAATAAAAGCCTTTGACACTTATGAAAATCTTGTAATTATACTTCACTATTCCATAGTAACAGCTGACAAATCTAAAGACACTGAAGCAGCAAACTTTGTGGAAATTAATATTTGTCATTCAACTTTTGGCCACGACTGTATACTACTCGCCAGTGTCCAGTCTCTTGACGACAAGGTAGACGAAATCAGAGCAAGGGTTGCCTTCCAGAGAGACAGAGATTGTAACGTTCTTTGTTTCACGGAAACGAGGCTCACTAAGGATACGATATGTCGGTACAGCCACCTGGTTTCTTTACGCATCACGCCGACAGAAACAAACATCTCTCTGGTAAGAAGGGCGGAGGTGTATGCCTTATGATTAACGAGACGTGGTGTGATCATAACAACATACAGGAACTCAAGTCCTTTTGTTCACCTGACCTAGAATTCCTTAGAATCAAATGCCGGCCGCATTATTTACCAAGAGAATTCTCTTCTATTATTATCACAGTCGTGTATATCCCCCCAAGCAGACACATCGACGGCCCTGAAAGAACTTCATTGGACTCTATGTAAACTGGAAACCACATCCTGAGGCTGCATTTATTGTAGCTGGGGATTTTAACAAGGCTAATCTGAAAACAAGGCTCCCTAAATTCTATCAGCATATCTAATGCATGACCCGGGCTGGCAAAACACTGGATCGTTGTTATTCTAACTTCCGCGACGCATACAAGCCCTCCCCCGCCCTCCTTTTGGAAAATCTGACCACGACTCCATTTTGTTGCTCCCAGCCTATAGACAGAAACTAAAAC
>NW_019952967.1:0-2989 GCF_002910315.2 Salvelinus sp. IW2-2015
CAACCGGCTGTTTCCCCGGCACTTGTGGTGGGCAAGTATTATGGTGGAAAAATACAACATGTTATCCACATTGCTTTATATTAGAATGTATTCTTATTTAAGTACTTTCACTCTGTTCTTATGAGAGGATTATCTGAGGCTTAATGCTGACAGTGGATTTACGATGCCTTGGTGTAAAACCTAAATACTGCGTTCCATTCCGTGATTAGTCTCTGCATGAAATGTTGGCGCTGTGCTAGGCAGACTCTCCCTCCAGTTTTTCTCCCACATGGCAGATGAATACTGGACTTCATAATTTGAGGGAATGACCTAGTATAAACAAGCAGTAAATGACCTAGAGACAGAAACCTGGCAAAATGTAAATATTGATGTCTGTTGCTTGATAGCACAATGTACCTTTGTATAATTCTACACATTCTGGTGTGTGTCGTGAACATTCAGGAGGATGTACTTTGCTATAAAATGCTGTGGCTCAGCTCTGCTCATTGAGCTCTTGGCATCACACTTCAGAGTGTGGGATCGACCAGCTTCATTATTGCAATAATTAATCCATATTAAAGTGTGATTGTTGGAAGAGATCTAAAAGTCTCTCTCCTTCGAATCAATATTCCACGAAAATTTTGGAGACGAGGAATATGGGTGACTAACTCCATTTTGTTGCTGATAGATCTCGGGAAACCCTGGAGGGAGTTTCGGGGATGGATACATCATTTTCGAACAAATAGATTTCAATAATTAAACATTAATTGAACATTGTTAATGTTGAGTGGGCAGTTCAGGCAAAAATATTGAGTGGGCAAGAAAAAATGTCACGTACAGTGGTTCCCTCTTTAAAAGTTGCGGCCCACCATGCGTGCTGCTGCAGCATTCTGTGGCATGTCATTTAATTCTCAGCCATTTCCTTCTGTTACTGCAAGTTATTGCTAGTTTGACCACCAGAGGGCATCTTTGAGAAGCATTTGATAGTATTCTGTATTGGCATTACCAGAGAATTTAAAACCTTTTTTGTAATAACATAGTATATGGGATTGATCTGAAGAAATTTGGCATAATTTGATTAATATTATGGTGTTTCCATTCAGAGAAATTGTCAGTTTGTAAATTCAGACCGTTTCACTCTCGGAGCGCACACTGGACATTCGGGCCGAGGAGTAGGGTTGGCTYGAGCATTCTGGCCTTACCTTGGGGACTTGACTGCCGTTGTAACGTTGGCTAGCTACTTCCAGACACAAATGAGACYACTCATGACCATTGTACTCGCCCTAGTAGAGCTGATAAGGCAGTTTTCGTGTTAACCAGAGCGTGGGTGACTGTAAATGTGCTGCTGGAAACAATTGAATGCTTTTTTCTCTATGTTTACTGACACTGGCCATATTCAACGGGTGTTGAGGGCTCGTAAAGTAATTATTCGGCGCTCTGGTACACTCAGACGAGAGTGCTCTGAAATCCGTGTAGATAGTAGGCTGGRCACATGACATTTAACATTCTATTCTGATAAAAACTAGTTCATTGCTTCCGCTGTGGAGCCCAGTTTCATAATATGACCATATTTCCATATTACTTCAAAACGACGGCTGCATGCCGTCGTTTTGAAGTAATCGCGAAAAAACAGGCCTTCTTTTAATGCATTTTTCACCCTGCCAGCTCCTATTATTCTATTGAGCACCGTGACAAACTCGCCTTCCGAATGTTCTATTCCTAGTTTATTGTTCAATGCCACAATGCCTGCTTCGCTATTGTTGGCAATGAGACCTGCTCACRTTGTTTTATAGTTAAAATGTTAACAACAAAAACATTGGAACTCTGCGGTCTTCCCATTGTTTCCCATTGTCTGTCTATTTCACCAAATATCTCGCAWTGTGTACATTTAGATTGTTTTCATGTCAGGTGTAACCGGTGTGAAATGGATAGCTAGTTATGGGGGTGCGCGCTAATAGCRGTTCAATCGGTGACATCACTCGCTCTGAGACCTTGAAGTAGTTGATCCCCTTGCAGAGTCTGGGCAGCGAGCTCRTTTGTCATCGATCGCTAGACCAGAAATATACATTTKTATTTTTCCCCTACATTTACATTACACAGACATAAGCACAGTTGACACCATCGAGGTACGGATGTTTACATTCTACACAAGTCGTTTTTTTCCAGTTTCGTCCKRCGAACAGATTGTARTGGTAAAATATAYATTTTTTAAATGGAATTCTAAGCATCACTCCAGTCAAAAAAGGCTCTGCGAACKTTCGATTCCATTAATKTGCTATGGGCTCGCGCTAGTGTTCCAGTTTAGCAAAAATTCTTAAGCCGTTTTTCAGCCTTGGGTAAATTTTAACTTGTTCTATTGTCCAGCCTATAGATAGCCAAAGTGAATTTATGAAAGCACCCGAATGTCCATGAGAAAGCACAACGACTATACCATTTAGCTAAGCTAAGAATGACGAGAATAATCAAGTCAATAAACGTTGGGTAGTTAGCCTATAGTTAATATACTGGCAAGTTTGATGTATAAGTACTAACGTTAGGTAGCTAGCTAACATAACGGTACATACTGCTGTAATGATATGCTATGTAGTTTGTGAGGACAGCGTAGCTAACAAATTGTCAGCCAACATAACGTGTAACTTATTTGAAAAGTCATTACTGTATTACATTGAGTAGCAAGGTACCCCTTGGTCGTTAGGGCAAATCTGATCTGTAATAGGAAGGGGGTTTCACACCTAGCTCGGCTATTAGACTATTCTTTAGAAAAGGTTGAATAGTCTATTGTTCAGCTATTAGCCCTCCTCCTCAATTTGCAACAAATTGCTATTCCCATCTCATTCAAAGGAATGACGCGAGTTCCCTCTTCCACGTGTCGTCATTCTGCTCCTGAGTGGCTCGCTTGTGGGTGTGCTGGCAGGATAATGCAGCAACTTCGGTTGTGTGTCAATTCTGCATACAGTAGCACGTTTGTATGAAGGTGTGGTTATTCACATGCAAATTGTTATATGCTATG
>NW_019952968.1:0-2989 GCF_002910315.2 Salvelinus sp. IW2-2015
ATGAATGATACAGATCAACATTACCCTGAAGCTCTTCTGGCAGTATGAATGGTACAGTTCAATTACCCTGAGGCTCCTCTGAGAGTTATTAATGATGTATTCATTACCTGGAAGCTCTCTGAGTGTGAATTGGTGGTACTTTAAACCAGTTCATTACCCTGAAGCCTCTCTAGGTATGGAATGGTACAGTTCAATTACCCTGAGCTCTCTGGGGTATGAATGTTACCAAGTTCAGTTACTCGCTGAAAGCTCTCTGAGTTATGAATATCATAGTTCATACCCTGGAGGCTCTCTGAGCTATGAATTGATACAGTTCAATACCCTGAAAGCTTCCTCTGAGTATGAATGGTACAGTTCATTACCCTGATGAAGCTGTCTAGGGTATTGAATTGATACAGTTCATACCCTGAAGCTCTCTGAGTATGAAACTGCATACAGTTCATTTACCCTTGAAGCTCTCTGAGGTGTGAATTGGTACAAGTTCATTACCCTGAACAAGCTTCTCGTGAGTGTGCAAATGGTAAAGTTCATTACCCTGAGCTCCTCTGCAGTGTTTGAAATGGTTACAGTTCATTACCCTGGAAGCTCCTCTGGAGATGTGAATGATGCAGTATTCATTTACCCTGAAAGCTCTCTTGAGTGTGAATGGTAAGTTCATTTACCTTGTAACTCTCTGAGGTATGAATTGTAAGGTTTTCATTACCCTGAACAGCTCTCTGAGTATGAATGGTTAAGGTTCCCCTAATTACCCCTGAAGCTCTCCTGAGTGTTGAATTGGTACGGTTCATTACCCTGAAGCTCTCTGAGTATTATGTAATTGCGTACAGTCCATTACCGGCTTAAGCTCTTCGGTCGATGAAAATGGTTAGGTTTTCATTACCCCTAAGCTCCTGGGTATGGAATTGGTAAGGTTAAATTTGCCTATCTATTAAAGGACTGAACCACTGGTCGAACCAAGCAAATCCTCACATCAAGTCCCTCGTAGGGCCCTTGAGGCAGTGAGTTGAGTCCCAGTATGACTTGTAGATGGGTGATTGGCCTCTCCTCTTGGGCAACATCCATGCACGTGATCATCGTTCCTTCACTGGTCCTGTCTTTCTTTTCTGATACAATCTATATAAACAACAAAATGATTTGGGGTTTATGTCAGATTTACCCACCAGACATGTGCCAGGCTGAAAAAATGTTGTGTTTTACAGCGGGTCAGCCATAGTAGTATGGAGATTCCATGGAGCAGATAGGGCAGAGGGTCTGGCTGCTCCACCGGGCACCCGCTCCCTCTGGGTGGAGTCCTGTAAACTTTTCCCCCGTTTCATGGCCCGGTTCCCCATCCTCTATATCATTAGCCCCACTTGCTGTTCGTCCCTTTGGTTACCCGTACCCCCTCCGTATTTCACCCCTACATTCCATGTGATGTGGTTCCTAGGAATTAATTAAACTTTGTGTCTCACAGCCCTCTTTGTCGTCTGTTTTCAGGCTGCCCACCCCCTCCTCCCCTGTGATCATCCAGTGTGGCCATCCGTGCGTAACCGGGGTGTAGACGGCCTCCGAGTGTTGGACCACTGGGGCAGGGGCAGGGGTTCCCAGTACCTGGTTGACTGGGAGGGTTATGGCCTGGAGGAAAGGTGCTGGGACCACGCTAGAGACATCCTGGACCCAGCCCTCATCGCCGACTTCCACCACCGGCACCCCGGTCAACCAGGTATGCGCCCAGGTAGGATGCCAGGTAGAGCCTCTAGAGGGGGTCATACCCTGATCTGTTTCACCTGTCTTTGTGATTGTCTCCGCCCCCCTCCAGGTGTCGCCCATCTTCTCCATTATCCCCTGTGTATTTATACCTGTTCTGTTTGTCTGTTGCCAGTTCATCTTTGTTTGTCAAGTCAACCAGCGGTTTTGTGTTTCAGCGCCTGCATTTCCCAGTCTCTATTTTTCTCGCCCTCCTGGTTTTGACCCTTGCCTGTCCTGACTCTGAGCCCGCCTGCCTGACCACTCTGCCTGAGCCTGCCTGCTGACCTGTACCTTTGCTACACCTCTGGATTATTGACCTCTGCCGACCCCGGAGCCTGCCTGCCATCCGGTACAGTTGCCCCACCTCTGGTTTACTGACCCCTGCCTGCCTTGACCTGTGTAATGCCTGCCCCTGTTGGATTATTAAACCATTGTTAATTCCACGTTGTCTGCATCTGAGTCTTACCTTCATACCTGATAATTGTATTGATGACCATCATCACCACCCTTCTAAAAGATAATAATGTAGTGAAATAACTCTGACTCGACACAGAGAGTATCTTAAAGGTAATAATACTCCTTGCCGTGGACGGGTCACCATTTTGAGGGTATAGGTGGAGTCACAGGGTTGCCAAGGAAGCATTGCATAGATGCAAATAGGGCTTGTCACATTTTTCAATGTGTGTGTGTGTGTGTGTGTGTGTGTGTGTGTGTGTGTGTGTGTGTGTGTGTGTGTGGCACACCTCTGCTGTGGGAGAAAAATGTATCTGTGTGTTTAGTCTTAACTCCTGCCGTTGAGATGCACTACACAGACACACCCCTTCCATAGCTACAACAGTCCTGGTTCAACCTGTAGCACTACAGACACCCCTTCCATGGCTACAACAGTCCTGGTTCAACCGCAACTACAGTCACATTGAAATCCTTTTTATTCCGCTGTCAGCAGTAAAATGCCTGTACTGGACATGGAGCCTGTATGGAACAGGTATGTGATCTATGTGTCTGCATGTAGTACCCTGAGCCACACCTGAGGCAGGTACACCTGTAGCATGGCATTATGTTCTGTCGTGATGTGAGGGTGGCATCCACACAGTCTGTCTGTCAACACACCTGGCTGTCCTCCACGCCCACACAGGTGGAATCCTACCAGGTAAGGAGAGGGGAGAAGGGATGGCGCTACAGCAAAGTGGATAATATTAGGTTTACAGAAAGAGGGATGGAGAGAGAGATGTGTACATAGCAGTACAATACAAAACAGTAA
>NW_019952969.1:0-2988 GCF_002910315.2 Salvelinus sp. IW2-2015
CTCTTCCACTTTGTTTATACGCTGCTGCTACTCACTATTTATTATCTATGCATAGTCACTTTATCTCAACCTACATGTACAAATTACCTCGACTTACCTGTACCCTCGCACATTGACTCTATACCGGCACCCCCTGTATATAAACTCAAAAAAAGCCTCTCCTCTCACCGTCAACTGCGTTTATTTTCAGCAAACTTTAACATATGTAAATATTTGTATGAACATAACAAGATTCAACAACTGAGACATAAACTGAACAAGTTCTTCAGACGTGACGAACAGAAAGTAAATAATGTGCCCCTGAACAAAGGGGGGTCAAAATCTAAATTAACAGCCAGTATCTGGTGTGGCCACCAGCTGCATTAAGTACTGCAGTGCATCTCCTCCTCATGGATTGCACCAGATTTGCCCGTTCTTGCTGTGAGATGTTACCCCACTCTTCCACCAAGGCACCTGCAAGATCCCGTTTCTTTTTTTGCTGAGGTTAGCCTCATTATTGTTATTTTACTTTATTACCTAGCAAATATTTTCATAACACTATTTTATTAACTGCATTGTTGATTAAGGGCTTGTAAGTAAGTATTTCATAGTAAGGTCTACTACAGCTGTTGTAGTCGGCGAATGTAACGTAACATTTGATTTGGTTTGATTTAATGACAACAATGTGACTGGGAATATGGTTGAATACAAACAGTGTAGTTTTTCCCTATGTAAGGCAATCAATCAGGCAAAATGCCAGTACAGCGACAAAGTGGAGTAGCAAGTCAACGGCTCAGACACGAGACGTATGTGGCAAGGTCTACAGACAATCATGGATTACAAAGTGGAAATCAGCCATGCTGCGGACACCGACGTCTTGCCCCCAGACAAGCTAAACACCTTCTTTCGCCCGCTTTGAGTACAACAAAGTGCCACCAACCTGGCCTGCTCACAGGGACTGTGGGCTCCCGTTCTCTGTGGCTGAGGTGAGTAAGACATTTAAGCGGATTAACCCTCGCAAGGCTGCCAGCCCAGACGGTATCCCTAGCCGCATTTTCAGAGCATGCTCAGACTAACTGTCTGGAGTGTTTACGGACATATTCAATCTCTCCCTATCTGCTGTCCCCACTTGCTTCAAGATGTCCACCATTGTTCCTATACCCAAGAAAGCAAAGGTAACGGAACTAAATTCACTATCATTTAAGCACTCACTTCTGCCATCAGTGAAGTGCTGTCGAGAGGCTAGTGAAGGATCATATCACCTACCATCTTTACCTTAACCCTAGACCCACTTCAATTTACTATACCGCCGCAATATATCCCCAAACGATGCAATCGCCATCGCACTGCACATCGCCCCATCCCATTTTGGCCAAGAGGAATAGCCTATGTAAGAATGCTGTTCATTGAGTATACGCTCAGCCGTCAACAACGCATAGTACTCTTCCAGCTCATGATTAAGCTCGGGGCCCTGGGGTCTGAACCCCGCCCTGTGCCAACTGGGGCCTGGACTTCATGTTGGGGCTTGCACCCAGGTGCGTTGAACATTGAAACAAACACCTCCCACTACGCTGATCATCAAACACAAGGGCGCCCACAAGGGTTGCATGCTCAGCCCCGCCTCCTGTACACGCTGTTCAAACAATGAACTATCATTTAGCCATGCAGCACCTCCCCTCATCATCAGTTTTGCAGACGACACAACAGTTAGTAGGACCTGATTACGAACATTGACCAACATACCCTCTCCTCCCTGGGATTCTCTGCTCCTAACCTATTAGCAGGGGCTGAGTCACTGGCTTACTGGTGGCTCTTCCATGACGTCCCTAGGTGGGGTGCGTTCTTGAGTGGTGTGAGTACTGACGTGACTTCCTGTCGCGGGTAGACGCCCCCCCTTGGGTGTTGCCGTGGCGGAGATCTTTGTGGGCGTATACTCGCTTGTCTCAGGACTGGTAAGTTGGTGGTGAATATATCCTTCTAGGGTGTGGGGGCTTGCTGTGGTGGAAAAGTGGGAGGGGTTATATCCTGCCTGTTTGGCAATGTCGGGGGTATCGTCGGATGGGGCCACACGTATCTCCCGACCCCTCCTTGGTCTCAGCCCTCCAGTATTTATGCTGGCAGTAGTTTATGTCTCATTGGGCTATGGTCTAGTCTGTTTATCGGGAGGAAATTTATCTGTCTATCCGGTGTCCTGTGTGAATTTTAAGGATGTTTCTCTATTCTCGTTGGCTTTCTCTCTTTTTCTTTTCTCTTTTCTCTCTCTCAGAGGACCTGAGGCTCTAGAACCATGCCCAGGGACTACCTGGCGCGATGATTCCTGCGGCTGTCCCCAGTCCCCTGGCCATGCTGCTGCTGCCGCAGTTTCAACTGTCTGCCTGCGGCTTATGGAACCCTGACCTGTTCATCGGACGTGCTACGCTGTCGGCAGGCCCTGCTGTTTTCGACTCTCTAGAGACAGCAGGAGTGGTCAGAGATACTCTGAAGTGATCGGCTATGAAAAGCACTGACATTTACTCCTGAGGTGGTGACTGTTGCAGCGCGCGGACAACCACTGGTGCTTATTATTATTTGACCTGCTGTCATCTATGAGACATCATTGGCCATGGTTCTGTTATAATCTTCACCGCGGCACAGCCAGAAGAGGGAACTGGCCACCTGCCAGCCTGGTTCCTCTCGTAGGCTTCTTTCTAGGTTTTGGCCTTTCTAGGGATTTTGTCTAGCCGGCCGTGCTTTTTACACTGGCCATTTGCTTGCTGCCGTTCGGGTTTTAGGCTGGGTTTCTGTACAGCACCTTTGTGACATCAGCTGAGTGTCAAGGAAGGGCTTTATAAATAAATTTGATTGATTGGATTGACGAGACAGTGTATACAGGGAGAAGGTGAGGGCCTGGCGGAGTGGGGTGGCAGGAAAATAACGCTCCTCACGCAAGATAACAAAACAAAGGAGCTGATTGTGGATTTCAAGGAAACAGCAAGAGGGAGCAAACCCCTTATCCACATAACGAGACCG
>NW_019952970.1:0-2988 GCF_002910315.2 Salvelinus sp. IW2-2015
GTTCCAAAGCTCTTTCTACAGACAATGAAATTCTCCGGTTGGATCCTTATTGATGATTAATGTAAAACACATACTAAATATGGATTGCAAACATCATTTGACCTGTTTCTACGACCTGTAACGGAACTTTTTGAGTTTTTGCCTGGAGGTTTGCTCGTGTGTCATGAAAATGGATTCGTGTGCTGAACATGCTAACAACAAGTGCCTAAATGATGGGCTTTATGGAACTTTTCAGTCATTTGTCGATTTGGGAATCCTGGGAGTGCCTTGTGATGAAGTTATTCGAAGGTAAGTGCATATTTATAGTGTTTTTGTAGCTTTTGTTGACGCCAAAATAGTGACTATTTCTTTGGCTGGTTGGGGCTCTGGGCGCCGTTCTCAGATTAATCTTTTTTCTTTTTTCTTTTTTCTTTTTTTTATTTTGAAATCTGACACATCGGTTGCATAGAGGATAAGTTTATCTTTAATTATGTGAATAACACTTGCATCTTTTATCAATGTTTATTATGAGTATTTCTGCAAAATCACCAGATGTTTTGGAATCAAAACATTACTGCACATAACGCGCCAATGTAAACTGAGATTTTTTTTATATATATATATATGCACATTATCGAACAAAACATAAATGTATTGTGTAACATGATGTTATATGAATCATCTGATGAAGATTTTCCAAGGTTAGTGAATAATTCTATCTCTATTTGTGGGTTTTGTATAAGCTACCTGTGCTGTGAAAGAAATGTCTGTGCTTTTTTGTATTTGGTGGTGAGCTAATATAAAATACGTGGTGTTTTCGCTGTAAAACATTTTTAAAAAAATTGGACATGTTGTCTGGATTCACAAGATGTTTATCTTTCATTTGCTGTGTTGGACTTGTTAATGTGTGAAAGTTAAATATTTCAAAAAAAAAAAAATGAATTTCACGCGCTGCCTTTTCAGTGGAATGTGCGGAACCCCAGTCCTAGACAGGTTAAAAACAACCTGAGGATTGATTATAAAAACGTTTGACATGTTTCTACGAACATTACAGATACTTTTTGGAATTAGTCTGCCTTTCAGGAACGGAACGAGCGTGTGGCTTTCTGAACATAACGCGCAAACCAAATTGGCAGTTTTTGGTTATAAAACGAATCTTTATCGAACAAAAATAACATTTATTGTGTAACTGGGAGTCTCGTGAGTGCAAACATCCGAAGATTATCAAAGGTAATGTCACGACCGTTATATGACGAATGAGTGGACCAAGGCGCAGCGTGAAAGAAAGCCATCTTCTTTTAATGATGAAAAACAAACACTTCCTAAACGAACAAAAAACAAACGTGAAGCTAAAACRAACTAAGTGCACACATGCAACATAGAACATAGACAATTACCCACAATCACCTAAAGCCTATGGCTGCCTTAAATATGGCTCCCAATCAGAGACAACAATAAACAGCTGTCTCTGATTGAGAACCAAACCAGGCAACCATAGACTTTCCTAAACCTCTCTACTGAACACAACCCCATACACTATACAAAACCCCCTAAACAATACTATCTATTCTACCCTAAACTAGACAAAACACACAACATCCATGTCACACCCTGACCTAACTAAACTAATAAAGAAAATCAATATAACAGAGGCCAGGGTGTGACAGTAACCCCAAAGGTGCGGACTCCGGCCGCAAAACCTGACACAGAAGGGAGGGTCCGGGTGGGCCTTCTATGGCGGCGGCTCGGGTGCGGGACGTGGACCCCCTTCCACCATAGTCACTACCTGCTTTGGTGGCGCCTCTGGAACGGCGAGTCCCGGACTGAATACCATCCCAGAGGGCCCACTGGTACGAGGGGCAGCTCCGACTGAGGGGCAGCTCCGGACTGAGGGGCAGCTCCTGGTGACTGACGGCTCTGGCGGATCCTGGCTGGCTGACGCTCTGGCTGGTCATGGCTGGCTGCGTCTGGGCTGTGGCTTGACGGCTCTGGCTGGTCATGGCTGCTGACGGCTGCTGGCTGGTCATGGCTGGCTGACGCTCTGGCTGGTCATGGCTGGCTGACGGCTCTGGCTGGTCATGGCTGGCGTGACGGCTCTGCTGGTCATGGCTTGGCTGACGGCTCTGGCTGGTCATGGCTGGCTGCGGCTCTGGCTGGTCATGCGGCGACGGCTCTGGCTGGTCAAGGCTGGGGACGGCTCTGGCTGGTCAAGGCTGGCGGACGGCTCTGGCTGGTCATTGGCTGGCGGACGGCTCTGCTGGTCATGGCGGCGGACGGCTCTGGCTGATCCTGTCTGGCGGACGGCTTGCCTGATCTGTCTGGCGGACGGCTCTGGCTGAGATCCTGTCTGGCGGACGCTTGTCTCCTCGCCGCACTGCTCCTGTCTGGCGGACGCTCTAGCGGCTCGGGACAGACGGGCAGCTCGGGACAGATGGGCAGCTCTGACGGCTCGGGACAGACGGGCACTCTGACGGCTCGGGACGAACGGGCAGCTCTGACGGCTCGGGACATGACGGGCAGCTCTGACGGCTCGGGACGACGGGCAGCCTCGGTACAACGGCAGCTCTGACGGCTCGGGACAGACAGGCCAGCTCGGCGCGGCAGACGGTCTCGACGGCTCGGGAGCAGAGACAGTTGCAGGCGGCAACTGGCGAACGGCAGACTCTGGTCCGGCGGCGCAACAGTAAGGCGTGGTGCGTGGTACGGGACTGGGGTCCGGCTGGAGGACACGCACCTCAAGGCTTAGTGCGGGCAGCAGCAACAGGAACCAGGAGGTTGGTGCGTGTGCCGGAACTGGTGTACCGAGGCTGGGACGCACCATAGGGGAGTCGTGGAGAGTAACAGGGTCTGGAGACCTGAGAGCCTGGTGGGTAGGTTTGGCACTGGTGGTAACTGGGCTGGGGGAGCTGTTGCGCCTGGATATTACCGGACCGCGGCCGCTACTGGCTTCCCTTGAACACTGAGCCTGCCAACCTTCCTGGTTTTGTCATGCTCCCGGCGTTCGTCTCT
>NW_019952971.1:0-2987 GCF_002910315.2 Salvelinus sp. IW2-2015
TAGTACATTCTACAAAAATTATCTAAAGACATCTATCCAACAGACTTTGTAATTAATATTTCAGTTCTCAAACACTTTCCTATACGACTGATATATACCAATGTAAAACATTATCTTTTAGTAAATAATACATCGAAATCAGATGCGCCATATCTGTATAAAAGACTCTGTCGGCCAAATTACTAGAGGAGGATATCTTGATGGCAATTAAAAGCCTTTAAAGCTGAGAAACTCCGGGCTGGATGGCATACCAGTGGAAGTAGCCAATCTTTTGTTGATATATCCATCAAGGACATTATTAGCATTGTTTTGTAACCACTCCTATTAAATGGTAGATTTTTCGGACACTGCTTGCAACAAGAAGGTCTGATTTCAATTATTACTTAAACAGATCCAGTGGTATTCAGTCGTGGCCAAAGTTTTGAGGGAATGACACAAATATTATTTCCATCAAAGTCTGCTGCTCAGTGTCTTTAGATATTTTGTCAGATGTTACTATGGAATTGAAGTTATTACAAGCATTTATAGTGTCAATATGTTTTATTGACAATTACTGAAGATTGAGCAAAGAGTAATATTTGCGTTGTTTGACCTTCTTTTCGTCTCACTTTTTTTCTCAGTTTTCTCTCACGTACACCGCTCCTTCCGCTCTTCCACTGGCTTCCAGGTTGAAGCTCGCATCCGCTACAAGACCATGGGTGCTTGCCTACGGAGCCTGTGGAGGGGACGGCACGCTCGTTACTTTCAGGCTCTGATCAGGCCCTACAACTTCAACAAGGGCACTGCGTTCTTCCACCTCTGGCCTGCTCGCCTCCCTACCTCTGAGGAAGTACAGTTCCCGGTCACCCGTCAAAACTGTTCGCTGCTCTGGCACGCCCATGGTGGAAACAATCCCTCAGACGCCAAGGTCCAAGCGAGTCACATCACCCTTCCGGAGACACCTGAAACCCCACCTCTTTAAGGAATACCTAGGATAGGATAAAGTAATCCTTCTAACCACCCCCCCCCCTTAAAAGAGTTAGATGCACTATTGTAAAGTGGTTGTTCCACTGGATATCATAAGGTGAATGCACCAATTTGTAAGTCGCTCTGGATAAGAGCGTCTGCTAAATGACTTAAATGTAATGTAAATGAGAAGTTGCTCTCGGAGGATGTGTTGGTACCATTCTTTTGATTTTCCCATGATGTCAAGCAAAGAGGCACTGAGTTTGAAGGTAGGCCTAGGTAGGCCTGTGTTCTTAGGCAAAATTGTGAGTGAGCCCACTCCCTTGGCTGAGAAGCAACCCCACACATTAATGATCTCAGGATGCTTTACTGTTGGCATGACACAGGACTGATGGTAGCGCTCACCTTGTCTTCTCCGGACAAGCTTTTTTGCCCCAAACAATCAGAAAGGGGATTCATCAGAGAAAATGACTTTACCCCAGTTCTCAGCAGTCCAATCCCTGTACCGTTTGCAGAATATCAGTCTGTTCCTGATGTTTTTCCTGGAGACAAGTGGCTACTTTGCTGCCCTTCTTGACACCAGGCCATCCTCCAAAAGTTTTTGCCTCACTGTGCATGCAGATGCACTCACACCTGCCTGCTGCCATTCCTGAGCAAGCTCTGTACTGGTGGTGCCTCGATCCCGCAGCTGAATCAACTTTAGGAGACGGTCCTGGCGCTTGCTGGACTTTCTTGGGCGCCCTGAAGCCTTCTTCACAACAATTGAACCGCCCTCCTTGAATTGCTTGATGATCCGATAAATGGTTGACTTAGATGCAATCTTACTGGCAGCAATATCCTTGACTGTGAAGCCGTTTTTGTGCAAAGCAATGATGACAGCACGTGTTTCCTTGCAGGTAACCATGGTTGACAGAGGAAGAACAATGATTCCAAGCACCACCCTCCTTTTGAAGCTTCCAGTCTATTATTCGAACTCAATCAGCATGACAGAGTGATCTCCAGCCTTGTCCTCGTCAACACTCACACATGTGTTAATGAGAGAATCACTGATATGATGTCAGCTGGTCCTTTTGTGGCAGGGCTGAAATGCAGTGGAAATGTTTTTTTTCCCGGATTCAGTTAATTTGCATGGCAAAGAGGGACTTTGCAATTAATTGCAATTCATCTAATCACTCCTCATAACATTCTGGAGTATATGCAAATTGCCCTCATACAAACTGAGGCAGCAGACTTTGTGAAAATTAATATTTGTGTCATTCTATAAACTTTTGGCCACAACTGTACAGTTGAAGTCGGAAGATTACATACAATTAGGTTGGAGTCATTAAAACTCATTTTTCAACCACTCCACAAATTTCTTGTGAACAAACTATAGTTTTGGCAAGTTGGTTTGGACATCTACTTTGTGCATGACAGGTAATTTTTCCAACAAATGTTTACAGACAGATTATTTCACTTATAATTCACTGTATCACAATTCCAGTGGGTCAGAGGTTTACATACACTAAGTTGACTGTGCCTTTAAACAGCTTGGAAAATTCAAGAAATTGAGTCAATACATCCACAGGTACACAATTTGAGGTGTACCTGTGGATGTATTTCAAGGCCTACCTTCAAACTCGATGCCTCTTTGCTTGACATCATGGGAAAATCCAAAGAAAAAGAATCAGCTAAGACCTGAGAAAACAATTGTAGATTACATAGTCTGGGTTATTTCCTTGGGAGAAATTTCAACGCATGAAGGTAAACGTTCTCTTGTAAAACCAATTAGTCGCAAGGAAAACTATGGGCTGCGCTCATATTGCGCATCAGGAAGGTAGCGCGTTCTGGTCGTCCTAGAGATGAACGTTAGTTGGTGCGTAAAGTGCGATAATCAATCCCAGAAAACAGCAAGGATTGTTGTGAAGATGGCTAGAGGAAACAGTAAAAAAGATTTATTCACATAAAACGAGTCCTGTTTTATGACATTATGCATGATTTAGGCCGGTGCTGAGAAGGAATGAAGACCTGTCAAAACCCGCCATAGGTAAAAAGCCAGAATT
>NW_019952972.1:0-2987 GCF_002910315.2 Salvelinus sp. IW2-2015
ACAATTTATATTCAAAGCCAAGGTACGTCTCTCCAATGTATGCGTCATTGTTGACTGTGGATCGGCAACTGTCTTAACCGGACTGTCAGTCATGTATGTGTAGACATACAAACTTACAGGATGACTTCCAATGGAGTCAAGGCGGAGTTAATCTGGCATTTTCTAAAGTATGATTAAGTTCTATGTGATAAAACTACAGATGTAGGACCTTATTTGAGCCAGTTTGCTAAAGCAGGAAAATAATCGAGTCAACAGGAAATGTGAATATTATGTGGATTATATTAATGGACATTTCTGTAGAGGTTAATACATTTTTCGTAAGGGAAATTAAGTCTGTAATTTCAAAGAGGAAATTCTAATCTGCAGACCTTTTTTAAACCTCAAATATCACAAGTCGAAATGTTCTGCATTGTAGGAAAGTTATTCTGCAACAGAATGATCAAATTAAGATCTACATCTGTAGGAAGATAATTTAGCATTCTCTTTCCGAACATTTCTTCTTCCTTTTCTACCCTTTGGTGACCTCTGTGAACTATACTATAGTACACATGAAGAAAGTAGGCAGTAGTCGTGTAAGGTAATAATGCAATGCATTATGCAATATGTTTAACAGTCTCAGATGTAGGCTACCATTAAGGATAACTGAGATAGATGAAATATGAAAATATGACCTGAGTCCATGTTTGGGCAACATTCTGCCCTTGTTGGTGAGAACACTGTCACTGTTAGGAATAAAAGCTGTGCTCACCTCAAGACAGACAGGTGTCTGAGATCTAACCAACTGTACTGAGATTCAAATTGAAGTAGAAGCGCAGCTGAGGTTTAACACAACACGGCCAACCTCTTCAGAGAGCTAAATACCTACTGTAAGTAACTGAACAGTAGCTTTCATTTTAAACCCTAACCTGCTTGAACCCTGCTTGAGTCTGTTTCTAATGATGTCATTCAGCAGAGATGTATACTTCATGTTCATCAGAAGCCAAGATCTACGTTCTCTGTACTGGTTTCATCAGCGTCTTTGTGGAAAAGGCGCAGTCAGCACTATCAATAGAGAATGTGAAAACATTATTGAAGACGTAATACACACAAGGTGGTAACATATAAAGTCATGTATATTATTTAATGTTTGCATGTTGATTCGTGTAGTGCCAACGCAGTAATTTACTGTAAAGTACACATAGTCTGCCTACTGCTGTGGTGGTGATAATAACCATATTGCCTATTCAGATTCAAACATGAAGACTTGATAACCTTATGACGCAAAGAACAAAGACGCACAACTAAAACACCCAGGTAATAATTTTTGTTTGTTTCTACTTTTAGCAACCATGAGCTTCTATCTCATAATCTGATAAGGCTTTTTACAATGACTTTTCTTTTGGCTTTACAGTCTGTTAACCTCTTACACTGCAATCTGCAATGTAACTCCATGGTTTAACCAATCCTACCCAGTGTTAGGATTATAACAACCCTACCCAGTATTAGGAATATAATAACCCTACCCAGTATTAGGAATATAATAACCCTACCCAGTATTAGGATTATAACAATTGTGCATGGATCTACATTTATCGCTCTTGGTTTTTTGTTGCTGATGTGACAATTACAATAACCTTTATTACAACAGATAACATTATTCTCAATCTTGTGAGCGGATACTTTAAATAATGATTATTAAATATAACATAACCCTATTATAACCCAAACTATAAGGTTGTTTTATTTAATTGTTCAGGTTTTTGTTGTAATTTGAGTCATTATAAAAACAATGTACAGTGTAGCTTCAAAGTATGTTTTAAACGATCTTGGTTTGTCTCATAGACTGTCAAGTCCTTGCAACTTTCAATTTGAGAGTGGTTACATTTCCCCAGCCCCACCCCTCAGCTAGCTTTATAGCAAACTAAGTGGCGCTGTTTAGCTGAAACGCAAATTCAGTGTCCTGCTAGCGGGTCAACTTCCAGTGAAACTGGAGGGCGCATAATTCAAATAAATTCAAATAGTTATTATAGCGGTTAAACATTTAGGTACATATAATTGTCTTATAGGCTGAAAGCTTAAATTCTTGTTTATCTAACTTCACTGTCCAATTTACAGTAGCTATTACAGCGAAAACATGCCATGCATGTTTGAGGATGGCGCCCCACATCCAAATATTTTTCCACCGGCACAGGTTTCATACATTCACATATAAAGATTAAATATTCACTTACTTTTTGAAAATCTTTCTCTGATTTGTCATCCAAAAGGGTCCCAGCTATAATATGTAGTGTCGATATAGTTGGCGCCATTGATATGAGTAATCCACTCGTTCAACTTGCAGAGAAAGGAATCCGAAAATCTACCCCTAAACTTTGTTTCAACAAGTCAAAATATGTTTGTATTTACTCCTCAATGTAATGTAATCAAACTATAATATATCTTTCGGATAGAAGAATGTTCAATAGGAAACCGATTTTAGCAGGTGCGCAACTTCATCATGGTGCGCGAAGACACGGATTTTCAAAACTGTGTCCTCACACAAAAACTCTTAAACTCTTTGAACATAGACTGCTGACATAGACTGCTGACACCCATCCAGGGAGCTATTTTACAATATGAGTTTTGTCTTGCATTTCTAAGAGGATGGTCTCTCAATTTTTATTCTGGTTGGTTTTTCTTGGATTCTCTCCTACCATATCTATTGTGTTATAGTCTCCTACATTATTTTAACATTTCTACAAACTTCAAAGTGTTTTCTTTCCAATGGTACCAATAATATGCATATCCTGGCTCCAGGGCCTGAGCTACAGGCAGTTTGCTTTGGGCACGTCATTCAGGCGGAAATGGAGAAAAAGGGGCCTGATCCCTAAGAAGTTTTTAAATGCTCATTTTAAATGTTTCCATTTCAACCATTTGATTTACTGTATGTTTGGGTTTCTAATACAGGGGCGGCCAGTTCACAATTGCACTCCATCTAACACAAAATGAATGTGAAAATGGGAAGATGG
>NW_019952973.1:0-2986 GCF_002910315.2 Salvelinus sp. IW2-2015
CGATCGTGGTCAGTTTCAGATTTTTCGGGCGGAAATAGCGTTAGGAAGAGAGGAGAGAGGAACAAAATGAGCAAACTTGCTGAATCTGTCCACAATGGTCAGAATGACCGTGTTCCCAACAGAAGGGGGCAATCCCGTGACAAAATCCAGGGCCAGATGCGACCAAGGTCGCCGAGGAATAGGTAGGGGATGAAGAAGCCCAGAGCTGGGCCGATTGGTACTCTTGTTCTGGGCACAAACAGGACATGCGGCAACAAACCTCCGGGTATCTTCTCCCATGGCAGGCCACCAAAAACGTCTGCGCAGTAGTGCCATAGTCCGAGCAACGCCAGGGTGACAAGCTATCTTGCTGGCGTGGGACCACTGAAGGATAGCAGAACGGACCGACTCGGGTACGAACAACCGACCGGGTGGACCGTTACCGGGGCCGGGCTGCGTCCGAAGGGCCGCCATCACATCCTCCTCTATCCTCCATGTAACGGCTCCCACGACAACATTCTGGGGAAGAATCGTCTCAGTCTTGACCCCACTCTCCTCCGTCTTAGAGAACATCCGGGACAGGGCGTCCGCCTTCCCGTTCTTAGACCCAGGTCGGAATGTCAGGGAAAAATTGAAACGTCCAAAAAACAAGGCCCACCTAGCCTGACGGGCGTTGAGACGTTTAGCCGATTGTACGTAAGCCAGATTCTTGTGGTCAGTCCAGACCACAAACGGTTGCTCCGCTCCCTCCAACCAGTGCCGCCACTCCTCCAAGGCAAGCTTCACAGCGAGAAGCTCCCGGTTACCCACATCGTAGTTTCTTTCAGCTGGAGAAAGACGACCAGAGTAGAAAGCGCAGGGATGGAGTTTACCGTCAGTRGAGCTACGCTGGGACAGGATGGCGCCCACACCCACATCAGAAGCATCCACTTCCACAACGAACTGACGGGAAGTGTCAGGTTGAGAGAGAATCGGGGCGTTGGTGAATCGGCTCTTCAAGACCAGAAATGCTCGGTCTGCCTCAGGAGTCCAACAGAACTTTCTGGTGCAAGACGTCAGGGCAGTTAAAGGTGCAGCCACCCGGCTGTAGTCACGGATAAACCTCCGATAAAAATTCGCAAACCCCAGGAATCTCTGGAGCTGCAATCTTGTACCGGGCTGGACCCAATCCCGAACCGCCCGAACCTTCTCTTGGTCCATCTTGATCTCTCCCCTGGATATGATGTACCCGAGGAAGGACGTTGTATGGGCGTGAAAATCACACTTCTCCGCCTTCACGAACAGACGGTTCTCCAATAACCGCTGCAGGACCTGCTTGACATGCAGAACGTGGCTAGAAAGCTCCTTTGAGAAGATGAGGATATCATCCAGGTAAACAAACACAAAAATCCCAATCATATCTCTCAAAACGTCATTCACCATACTTTGGAACACCGCCGGAGCGTTGGTCAGTCCAAACGGCATCACCTGGTACTCAAAATGTCCCATCGGAGTATTGAACCCAGTCAACCACTCGTCCCCCTCCTTGATCCGAACCAAATGATAAGCATTACGTAAATCAAGCTTCGTAAAAACCGTAGCACCCTGTAAGGAATCGAAAGCCGAGCTCATCAAGGGCAGGGGATACTTGTTCTTAACCGTAATGTCCTGCACGGGTGCTCTGGGGGGTTTTCCATCACAGAGTGTATGGCGCTGTAGTCTGGTGCGTTGGGGGTTTTTTACCCAAGGTGATAATCTGTTGTGGTAGTCTGGTGTCTGGTGGGTTTTTTACATACCCATAAGGTGATTGAGCTTGTAGTAGTGTGGTGTTGGGTTTTACACAGAGTGATCTGAGTCATAGTAGTTCTGGTGCTTGGGGGTTTTTAACCCGCAGAGTGATAATGACTGTGTAGGATTAGGTGCTTGGGGGTTTTCACAAGGAGTGATAGTAGAGCTGTGTGTATAGGTGTCTTATTGGGGTGTTTGTGGAGGACACTTTAAAGAGTGATATGTATTTGAGCCGCTATATGGAGTTAGTGTCTCTTGTTGTCTTGGGGTTTTTACATAAGAGTAGGATGGAGGGGCTGTAGTAGTCTGCTGCTTGGGGTTTTTTTACCAGAAGAGAGTGATATTTAGATGCTGATAGATAGTCTGGGTGCTCAGTATATGGGGGTTTTTACACCACAGAGTGATAATTCGAGCTGTTAGTAGTCCTGGTGTCCTTGGGGTTTTTTTACTAAAGAGTGATATGAGCCATGTAGTCCTGGTGTTGTGGGGTTTTTTACACAAGAGTGATAATGAGTTGTAGTAGTTGGTGCTTGGGGGTTTTTAAACACCACAGAGTGATAATGAGGAACGTGAGGCTGCTAGTATCTGGTGTGGAGACGCTGGGGGTTTAACCTCACAGATGATATTTGGCATTATAGGATAGTCTTTGCGTGCTCTATGGGCGTGTCTCTTTACACCAAGGGTGATATATCATGTGCTGGTGTAGTAGTCCTGGTGCTTGGGGTTTTTTAACCAAAGAGTGATAATGAGTTGTAGTAGTCCTGGTGTTGGGGTTTTTACCCACGAGTGATATGAGCTGTGTAGTCCTGTGTTGGGTTTTTTTAACAAGAGTGATATAGGGCAGGCAGTTAGTCTGGATGTTCTTGGGGGGTTTTTACACAATGGTGTAATGAGCTGTAGTAGTCAGTGGTTGCTTGGGGGTCATTTTAATCATCTTTCAAAAGGGGAGGAGGAAGAGAGAGACTTGTGTAAAACCCAAGCACTCTTAGAGTGAATAGAAAGGCTCATTATCATGTGTTTGGTGTATTTACTCTTATCGTGACAGAGACGTAAGGTAGCTGGCATTGCTCATTATTCTCGTGTGTGGATGTACCCGCCAGCATAGGTGTCTACAGTCATTTACTCTGTGGTGTAAACCCAAGCACCGGTAGATAAACTATTATATGTTTATTTGTCTGTGTGGTGATATACCGGAAGCAGGGGTATCTTAGAATGTATAATTTTACTCATAGTGTGGTTT
>NW_019952974.1:0-2986 GCF_002910315.2 Salvelinus sp. IW2-2015
CATCTCCCAAAAACCTTTTCAACATACATCTGTAAAATGATAGTCTAGAAACTAAAGCTTTGGTTGTCTTCCTCTCAGGCTTCCATATCTTCTCCCTGGACCTCCTCAATGTCCACCTCTTGAACATCAGACTCTAAGGCCTCATCTTTACTGTCACTTTCCAACTTTGTTGAGGATGGCTCGTTGTCAGGCTCAAAAAGCCTAAAATTTGCCCAGATGACCACCAATTTTTCAATCCTTGTATTTGTCAGCCTGTTGCGTGCTTTGGTATGTGTTCCCAAACAAGGACCAGTTGCGCTCTGAGGCGGCTGATGTTGGTGGGATTTGGAGGATGATGGAGGCAACAGGAGAAAGAGCCTCAGATCAACAAAGTCCCTTCCACCAGGTGGCTGATGAGACATGTTGGCACGACTGCCATATTGCATCTCCATCCCAAAGCCCTTGCTGAGAAGTGTACTTCGCCAGACTGCCAAGAACCTTGCCCTCATCCAGGCCAAGTGATGACACCATAGGCCGTGTTGATCTCTGCACCAGACAGGGTGCTCTTGCCAGCATACTTGGGGTCCAACATGTACGCTGCGGCGTGTATGGTCTTCAGGCAGAAGTCTTCACGCTTTTTGATGTATTTCAGAACTGCAGTTTCCTCTGCTTGGAGCAACAGTGAAGTGGGCAGGGCAGTACGGATTTCTTCTCAGAGTCTGAACATCAGACAGAATGGCATTGTCTCCCTCAATCTGTGCATTGGCTACTGCTATACGTTTCAGGAGTTTCAGGCTGCTTACCACTCTCTCCCAAAATACATKATTCAGGAYGATCTTCTTGATGGGMCTGTCCATATCAGCAGACTGTGATATGGCCATTTCTTGGAGAGACTCCTTCCCCTCCAGGAGACTGTCAAACATYATGACAACACCAKCCCAACGYGTGTTGCTGGGCAGCTTCAATGTGGTGCCCTTATTCTTCTCACTTTGCTRGGTTAGGTAGATTGCTGCTATAACTTAATGACCCTTCACATACCTAACCATTTRCTTGGCTCTCTTGTAGAGTGTATCCATTGTTTTCAGTGCCATGATGTCCTTGAGGAGCAYATTCAATGCATGAGCAGCACAGTCAATGGGTGTGATGTGAGGGTAGGACTCCTCCACTTTAGACCAAGCAGCCTTCATGTTTGCAGKATTTTCTGTCACCAGTGCAAATACRTTCTGTGGTCCAAGGTCATTGATGACTGCCTTCAGCTCATCTGCAATGTAGAGACCGATGTGTCTGTTGTCCCTTGTGTCTGTGCTCTTGTAGAATACTGGTTGAGGCTTGGAGAGGATGTAGTTTATTATTCCTTGCCGACAAACATTTGACCACCTATCAGAGATGATTGCAATAGTCTGCTTTCTCTATGATTTGCTTGACCTTCACTTGAACTCTGTTGAACTCTGCATCCAGAAAATTAATAGTTAAAGCATGTCTGGTTGGAGGGGTGTATTCTGGGCGAAGAACATTCAGAAATCTCTTCCAATACACATTGCCTGTGAGCATCAGAGGTGAACCAGTTACATGCACAGCTTGAGCATCAGCATTTCTCTGACTACGTTCCTCCATTGAGTCAAAAAATCTTCTGATTCCAGGAGGAAGGGTGAACTGTTGTTATCGATAAGGTGTCTTATTCATCATTTTCACCTCGAATAGAAGTAGAGGGACTTTTGTCAGAGGTTGCTAGTTTTGAGCACTGAGGGAACTTAATGCATTTTGCCAGATGATTCTACATCTTTGTTGCATTCTTTACATATGATTTGGCACAGTATTTGCAAATGTACACAGCGTTTCCTTCTACATTAGCTGCAGTGAAATGTCTCCACACATCACAGTATTTGCAAATGTACACAGTTTTTCCTTTTACGTTAGCTGCAGTGAAATGTCTCCACACATCAGAGTGCCCGTGGCACTTCCTGTAAAGATGAGAAAAAAATGAGTAAAAAAAACAAATACAATTCCATGTACAGATAAAGAGTTAAGCAGTTAGATTAAACAAGTCCTCTGTAAAATAAATGTTTTAAAATTAAACATGTATGGAAACAGGTGAATTAACACTCCTCAGTTAGCAGGCTCAAGCAAGCTAAAACCCATATGGTAGTAAAAACTAACTAGCAGAAATTGTGAACAAGTTAGAAATGATTTAAAAACACTTTGTTGAATGCTACTATGTATGTAATATAAAATATATTCACCCCACCCAATATTGTAATCAAAACTTACCAGAAAGCATGTAGTCCTTGGCTCAGACAGTGTAGTAGTATGGGCTCAATAGCATCTCATTAGTGTGCAAGATCTTGAGAATCAGATGTACATGTGATGGAAGAGTGCACTGCACATGTGATGGAAGAATGCACTGTGCATGCAGATTAGATGCTTGCAATTCCATTGAATTGGGTATAGTTTAACCAAAATATGCCACAAGACCTAGAATTGCCTTATGTGTATCCCACAAAAAAAGGTTCACTGTTATGAGCTAACTTTTGGGATGAATTTAAGCTAAATTCCCCAAATTCCAGGGCTTAACTTCTCATTGAAAATTTCCAGAAAAATTCCCTAGCGTCAATACAGGACTAAGATCAAATCGTACTACACCGGCTCCGACACTCGTCAGATGTGTCAGGGCTTGCAAACTATTACAAACTACAAAGGGAAGCACAGCCGAGAGCTGCCAAGTGACACAAGCCTACCAGATGAGCTAAAGAACTTTTATGCTCTCTTTGAGGCAAGTAACACTGAAACATGGATGAGAGCATCAGCTGTTCCGGACGACTGTGTGATCACGCTCTCCACAGCATATGTGAGTAAGACCTTTAAACAGGTCAACATTCACAAGGCCGCAGGGCCAGACGGATTACCAGGACTTGTACTCCGACCATGCGCTGACCAACTGGCAAGTGTCTTCACTGACATTTTCAAACATCTCCCTGTCTGAGTCTGTAATACCAACATGTTTCAAGCA
>NW_019952975.1:0-2984 GCF_002910315.2 Salvelinus sp. IW2-2015
TTTTTCTTTATTTTTACTATTTTCTACATTGTAGAATAATAGTGAAGACATCAAAACTTTGAAATAACACATATGGAATCATGTAGTAACCAAAAAAGTGTTAAAACAAACCAAAATCTATTTTAGATTTTTAGATTCTTCAAAGTAGCCACCCTTTGCCTTGATGACAGCTTTGGACACACTTCACATTCTCTCAACCAGCTTCACCTGGAATGCTTTTCCAACTGTCTTGAAGGAGTTCCCACATATGCTGAGCACTTGTTGGCTGCTTTTCCTTCACTCTGCGGCCAACTCATTCCAATCCATCAGAATTGGGTTGAGGTCGGGTGATTGTGGAGGCCAGGTCAGCCTAGCCCTTAAACAACCTGGAGGTATGTTGGGTCATTGTTCTGTTGAAAAACAAATGATAATCCCACTAAGTGCAAACCAGATGGGATGGTGTATCGCTGCAGAATGTTGTGGTAGCCATGCTGGTTAAGTGTGTCTTCAATTCTAAATAAATCAGAGACAGTGTCACCAGCAAAGCACCTCCACACCATCACACCTCCTCCTCCATTCTTCACGGTTGGAACTACACATGCGGAGATCATCCGTTCACCTACTCTGCGTCTCACAAAGAYATGGCGGTTGGAACCAAAGATCTCAAACTTGGACTCATCAGACCAAAGGACAGATTTCCACCAGTCTAATGGTAATTTCTTGTATTTCTTTTCCCAAGCAAGTCTCTTCTTCTTAATTGTGTCCTTTAGTAGTGGTTTCTTTGCAGCAATTCGACCATGAAGATCTGATTCACACAGTCTCCTCTGAACAGTTGATGTTGAGCGCCGACAGAGATGGCAGCCTCGCTTCGCGTTCCTAGGAAACTATGCAGTATTTTGTTTTTTTACGTGTTATTTCTTACATTTGTACCCCAGGTAATCTTAGGTTTCATTACATACAGTCGGGAGGAACTACTGAATATAAGAGCAACGTCAACTCACTATCATTACGACCAGGAATATGACTCTCCCGAAGCGGATCCTGTGTTTTGCCTTCCACCCAGTACAATGGATCTGATCCCAGCCGGCGACCCTAAACAACGACGCCGTAAAAGGGGCAAACGAAGCGGTCTTCTGGTCAGGCTTCGGAGACGGGCACATCGTGCTCCACTCCCTAGCATACTACTCGCCAATGTCCAGTCTCTTGACAACAAGGTTGATGAAATYCGAGCAAGGGTARCATTCCAGAGAGACATCAGAGAYTGTAACGTTCTTTGCTTCACGGAAACATGGCTCACTCGAGAGACGCTAACGGAGTCGGTGCAGCCAGCTGGTTTCTTCAYGCATCGCGCCGACAGAAACAAACATCTTTCTGGTAAGAAGAGGGGCGGGGGGGTATGCCTTATGATCAACGAGACGTGGTGTGATCATAACAACATACAGGAACTCAAGTCATTCTGTTCACCTGACTTAGAATTCCTCACAATCAAATGTCGACCGCATTATCTACCAAGGGAATTCTCTTCGATTATAATCACAGCTGTATATATTCCCCCCCCAAGCAGACACATCGATGGCCCTGAACGAACTTTATCTGACGATGTAAACTGGAAACCACACACCCTGAGGCTGCATTCATCGTAGCTKGGGATTTTAACAAGGCTAATCTGAAARCAAAACTCCCTAAATTCTATCAGCATATCGATTGTGCTACCAGGGCTGGTAAAACCCTGGACCATTGTTATTCTAACTTCCGCGACGCATATAAGGCCCTCCCCCGCCCTCCTTTCGGAAAAGCTGACCACGACTYMATTTTGTTGCTYCMSGACWAYARACAGAAACTAAAACAWGAAGCTCCMGCRCTCAGGTCTGTTCAACGCTGGTCCGACCAATCTGATTCCACGCTTCAAGACTGCTTCGATCACGTRGATTGGGATATGTTCCGCATTGCGTCCAACAACAACATTGACGAATACGCTGATTCGGTGAGCGAGTCCATTAGAAAGTGTATCGGCGACGTAATACCCACAGCAACGATTAAAACATTCTCAAACCAGAAACCGTGGATTGATGGCAGCATTCGCATGAAACTGAATGCGTGAACCACTGCTTTTAACCAGGGCAAGGTGACCGGAAACATGACCGAATACAAACAGTGTAGCTATTCCCTCCGCAAGGCAATCAAACAAGCTAAGTSCCAGTATAGAGACAAAGTAGAGTCGCAAATCAACAGCTCAGACACAAGAGGTATGTGGCAGGGTYTACAGTCAATCACGGATTACAAAAAGAAAACCAGCCCCGTCGYGGACCAGGATGTCTTGCTCCCAGACAGACTAAATMACWTTTTTGCTCGCTTTGAGGACAATACAGTGCCACTGACACGGCCCGCTACCAAAACCTGCGGGCTCTCCTTCACTGCAGCCGAGGTGAGTAAAACATTTAAACGTGTTAACCCTCGCAAGGCTGCAGGCCCAGACGGCATTCCCAGCCGTGTCCTCAGAGCATGCGCAGACCAGCTGGCTGKTGTGTTTACGGACATATTCAATCAATCTTTATCCCAGTCTGCTGTTCCCACATGCTTCAAGAGGGCCACCATTGTTCCTGTTCCTAAGAAAGCTAAGGTAACTGAGCTAAACGACTACCGCCCGTAGCACTCACTTTCGTCATCATGAAGTGCTTTGAGAGACTAGTCAATGATCAATGACCCTACCTGACACCATTGACCCACTCCAATTTGCTTACCGACCCAATATGTCCACAGACGATGCAATCGCAACCACACTGCACACTGCCCTAACCCATCTGGACAAGAGGAATACCTATGTGAGAATGCTGTTCATCGACTACAGCTCAGCATTTAACACCATAGTACCATCCAAACTCGTCATCAAGCTGGGTCTCGACCACGCCCTGTGCAACTGGGTACTGGACTTCCTGACGGGCCGCCCCCAGGTGGTGAGGGTAGGTAACAACATCTCCACCCCGCTGATCCTCAACACTGGGGCC
>NW_019952976.1:0-2984 GCF_002910315.2 Salvelinus sp. IW2-2015
CCGTCTAGCCATACTCCCAAGTATTTGTATTAGGTGACTAACTCAAGCTCTAAACCCTCAGAGGTAGTAATAACACCTGTGGGAGAGGGGCATTCTTCTTACCAAATCACATGACCTTTGTTTTGGAGGTGTTCAGAACAAGGTTCAGAGTAGAAAAAACTTGTTGGACACTAAGAAATCTTTGTTGAAGAGTATTTAGCACAACATTTGGGGAGGGGCCAGCTGAGTATAAACTGTATCTGCATATAAATGGATGAGAGAGCTTCCTACTGCCTGAGCTATGTTGTTGATGTAAATTGAGAAGAGCGTGGGGCCTAGGATCGAGCCGTGGGGTACTCCCTTGGTGACAGGCAGTGGCTGAGACAGCAGATGTTCTGACTTTATACACTGCACTCTTTGAGAGAGGTAGTTAGCAAAGAGGTGAGAGAGACAGAGACAGAAACAGAGACAGGGAAAAAGTGACAGAGGCTGAGAGAAAAAAAAGAGAGAGTGAAATGGGAGAGGGAGATAGACGCAGTCATAACATGCCACTATCTGCAACATATGGGTCATTAAATGTAAGACATACTTGTGTGTGTATTTGCGTATGTGTATTCCCGTGCCACATCCAAGAGAAGCAATATAAGATATAACGTCTGGAGACAAACACAATATACCACCTTGTTTCTTCCTCTACAGTTCTGTCCCTCTAAAAGATTACTGGCATTTCTCATAGTAACATTGGCCTTTTGGTTAGGCCCTACTGGCAAGGTACTGCTTGAGTCTGTGTGGTTTTTAATTCCAATCTTTGACATTCAAGAGGGTGATGTAACTTTCTTCTAACTCTGACCCATGGAACTAACCTCATCTGATTGACCTGAATGTTTGGTTCACAGTCATTGACTGACTGACACAAGCCCAGTCTCTGTTGGAGTGTACTGATTTTACCAATGAATTGGTCATGGCTGGTAAGCAGTACTGAACTAAGACATCAACATGTGGGTCACATTCCTATTTTCATTTAAGAGATTTAATTTGTCTCCTTCAGCCAGACACAGAAATCGCTGAACATCAATTAAGTGAAAGAAACGTCACTCCCATTGATTCCTGCATTATTGTTCACATACCCAGATCACATAGCCAGATCACATACCCAGATCACATACCCAGCTCTATTTTCATGTCATCTGACCATAGTATCGGTTCCAATCCAAGTTCCAATGCTGTTTAGCAAACTTAAGGCATTTACATTTGTTGGATGACATGAAAATATAGCTCTTCGACTCCGCACACCAGTAGAGGGTTTGGCGTCGAAATAAGGATGAATAAGCAGAAAAGAACCCCATACCTACTGTAAATTATGATGGTGGATCTTTGATGTTATGGGCTATATTTTGCTTCCACTGGCCCCTTTTAAAGTCATGCTTTTCTACATCTATTAGTGTGAGGTACCGCAGCTGCCGTGGTATACCCTGGCCATATTTAGACACACGCACACACGCGAGCGAGCGCGCGCGCGCACACACGCGCACACACGCACACACGCGCACGCACGCACACACGCACACACACACACACACACACACACACACACCTGTCTCTTATACACATCTAGATGTGTATAAGAGACAGGATCAGGCCTACCACCGTTGTGTCGTCAGCAAACTAAATTATGGTGTTTGAGTCGTGCTTGGCCACGTAGTTGTGGGAGTACAGGAGGAACTAAGCACGCACCCCTGAGGGGCCCCCGTGTTGAGAATCAGCGTGACAGATGTGTCGTTGCCTTCCCTTACCACCTGGGGGCAGTCAGGATGTCCAGGATCCAGTTGCAGAGGGAGGAGTTTAGTCCCAGGGTCCTTAGCTTAGTGATGAGCTTTTTGTGGTGTTGAATGCTGAGCTGTAGTCAATGAATAGCATTCTCACATAGGTGTCCCTTTTGGTCGATGTAGGAAAGGGCAATGTGGTGTGCAATTGAGATTGCATAATCTGTGGATCTGTTGGGGCGGTATGCAAATTGGAGTGGGTCTAGGGTTTCTGGGTTGATGGTGTTGATGTGAGCCATAACCAGCCTTTCCAAGCACTTCATTGCTACCGACCTGAGTGCTACGGGGGCAGTAGTCATTTAGGCAGGTTACTTTCACTTTCTTGGGCACAGGGACTATGGTGGTATGCTTGAAACATGTAGGTATTATAGACTGGGTCATGGACAGGTTAAAAATGTCAGTGAAGACACTTGCCAGTTGGTTCGCCCTTCCCTCAATCAAAAGACTGAGAAAGAGAAAATGTATTAAAACAAAGGAAATAATAAAACGCAGAGATAAAGGAAGATTGAGGAAAGGGCGAAAGAGACTAATGGATAGCGTACCGAAAAGGTGTTTGAATTTGTGATACAATGTCTTGGTGTCAATGGTTCCAATGACCCTTATGTGAGTCACAGAGACAGACGTAAGCATTGAGCAGCAGGACTTGTCCAGTAAGTCTACTTTACAGCCGACATCTACTGTACTATGTGTGTGTTACTCAAATTGTGTAGGCATGTCTGTGAACTGCAGGGACCATAATTTGCTTTGGCCTCAGATGAAAACTTACAACCCATGAGGATATATTAAGGAAATTATCTAAAATGATCTTGCGATGGGACACACACTCGGAGAGAGAAATACATTTTTTATGTTAAATTTTTTTATTTAACCTTTATTTAACTAGGCAAGTCAGTTAAGAACAAATCTTATCTTATCTACAATGACAACCTACCAAAAGGCAAAAGGCCTCCTGCGGGGACGGGGGCCTTGGATTAAAAATTCAAAATAAATACAATATAAATATAGGACAAAACACACATCACAACAAGAGAGACAACACAACACTACATGAAGAGAGACCTAAGACAACAGAGCAAGGCAGCAACACATGACAACACATCCTGGTAGCAACACAACATGACAACAACATGGTAGCAACACAACATGGTAGCAGCACAAAACATGGTACAAACATTATTGGGC
>NW_019952977.1:0-2983 GCF_002910315.2 Salvelinus sp. IW2-2015
ATACACAGCTGTCAGGCAATCAGCATTCAGGGCTCGATCCACAGTTTATAATGTCTGATATACCACGCTGTCAGCCAATCACGCATTCAGGGCTCGAACCACCCAGTTTATAATATTTAATTTAAACATGTTTTATTATTGTTATTACTGATTTATCCACTTCAATCAATGTGTCAGTCTATGTGTTTGTCCTTTCAGCTCTGTTTGAATAATGTATATGTCCATCTGAAAGGCCATCAAATGTGTAAAATGCTTTTTCAAATTCTCACAATATGTTCTCCAAGATTTTTGGGGTCTTGACTCTCCTAACGACGTTAGCCTATATGATCACAATAGTGTAACAATCAGTAGTACAAGTGTTGCATGTTGTAGTTGATCGTGTCTCTTGTCGTCTGCAGATGTACGTGGATGTACAGTGTATCTCTGTGTCACCACGAGGCCCTCTCAGAAGTGTCTGATCAGTGTGACAGGGCCAGCACGCAACCAGGTATGGTTGACAACTTGCTGACCGGAGCTACACCATCCGCTCCGGCCCTGTTAGCCTCGTACCCACCACGCTGCACTGGCAATACCACTGTGGTCGCCGCAACCACCCCCACTGTACCATTAGTACGACAGCAGCACCAACTACAACAGCCTCAAATGGTAGATTGTAGACAGCTCAGCTCTACTCAGTCCCGTGCTTATATTATCTTGGGGCTGTAGCCCGGAGTAATCAACGATAGGGAAAAGATGACAAGCACTCACCAATAAAGTAGAACTAACCAGTGAATTACCCTCAATGATTCTCTCCTCTACTTTCTCCTACTCTAGCTCCGGCTGAGGACTCAAACATGCAGGGGCTGGTCTGGCTGTCATTCATGTCTTACTTCAAAGCCTGCTTCATCACTGAAGAGACAAAGCTTATAATTCTATGTTGTTAAATTGAGCTCTCATGTGATTCTACATACTAATTTCATCATAAGAAGCCAATGGAATTAATGATATGAACACTTCTTACATTGAATGGGTCGTTTTCAAGATAATTTATTTGTACAGTATACTCCCCATGATGGTTTCTACTCTTCCTGAGGACATTGGTAGACTTACATTGCATCAAAACTCGAAATTTGTGCCTGTAAAGCACGAAACCGAGAATCTCACGCCGACAGGTACTTATCCAGCGGGTGCGTTCCTTCTTAGAGCAAACGGTACCTGCTGCGTGCCAACCTGGTAGCGACGAACCATACGGCTTCTAGCAGTGGCCAACTTGATTTTGAGCCAATCAGAGGTTCGTCATTAGTTACCACAGCCACAAAGTCATAAACCGAAAATGTGATTTTAAACCTAAACTTAACCACACTGCTAACATTATGCCTAACCATAACCTAAATTAAGACCGATAACAAATGTTGTTTTCAATAAATTTTTTGATGTAGACAATTTTGACTTTGCGGTAACTAGTGGAAACCCAATCAGAGAGCACCAACCCCACGTCGGGAGCCAACAACGAAAAAAAGGAAATAAGAGGGCAGTTTTCCGCACATCTCGGAAAGAGCCAGTCACACTTCATATGCAATGTGGTATGGATGGAAACTAACTAAGTGCACAGACACAACCTCAATATTCTCCAAGCTAGCTAACCACTGTAGTTTATTGACATTGTATGTAAAAACAATGGATTCGCTAGTGTCCATGAAACAGCTGCCTGTGTAGTTACCGAGTTGTGCAGTTTCCTTACTACCAAACGTTAGCTAGCTAAACATTTGGCTATGGGCTGGTACTTTGGGATTATGGAGAGTGAATAAAATTGTTTTTCTTCACCTTGCTAGTATTATCTAGCTGTGCATCTGGCTAGTAGCAACATAAACACATATGTCTGGTAATCTAGACCATAAACAAAGACGCACGGATATGCATGCCAAACAAAGCATATCTGCCACACCTTCTGGTTTGGAGTATTTTAAAAGTCTGAGTGTGTGACGACTTCCAAGGTCTTTGTTGTGTGATCACAAAAGAGTGACTGCCGACACTGTTCAGAGTTGCTAAATACTGTCGGCAGGCAAATGTTTGACAATTTTACCAGGCAAACGTTTGACWATCTTACTGGTGTGTCTGAGCTTTAACTATTTTTAACTGCTGTTTATAACTATTTTCGTCCAAAAATCCTGTTCAAAATGTAATCCTGGATATGAACGTKAAGTAGTTGTTTAAAATTTGACCTGGTCATGCATGCACTGTAAAAAATATAAATAAAATCTAGTTTCAACTAATTATTATTAAGTAACTGGTTCCACAGACTTTTTTTTGTTTACTCAACTTTTCGGTCCAAGTGTTACCTGAACAATAACAAAAATTACTCAAACTTAGCTCCAATTTGACAAGAATTCAGTCAATTTAAAATGTGTTTTCTCAACTATAAATTATTATTTGGGCAACCATATTTGACACATTTTGACATACAAAAGCGCTGTTTGTGTGTGTAACTAGTTCCACTATCTTTTTTAGGTAAGATGCCCAAATAACATTTGAGAACACACATCATAAAGACTGACTTGAAGTTGTATATCTTCATTGGATGTTGGCATGCACACTTTTGTGGGAATGTATCAAAAGTGGATTCATGAATAAGGGGGGGTTGAATAAAATTATCCTGCAATTACCAAATTATACTCGATTCTATTTTTAAACTGCCATTGACACATATTTACAAGAGTTTCCTCCACTGTGAAGTGAAATTGAAAGGTTTTCAAAGTTGTTTTTCTTGTTTCTTAACAACCTTTCTAATAACTCCCAATGAATTCTTCAACATTGAACCAATCAAATTCGATTAAATGTATTTATAAAGCCATCAACAGTTGTCACATCATTACAGTAACCCGGCCTTAACCAATCAATATTATTGATATTACTCCCGCTCCACGTTTACTACAAACATAGATCGTGCTTATGTAAGCACAAAGACGACTCCTGCTGGGGCTTTAGTTCATCTGGCTATCAGTCT
>NW_019952978.1:0-2982 GCF_002910315.2 Salvelinus sp. IW2-2015
CTGTCTGTCTGTCTGTCTGTCCATCCTTACAGTGGATAGAGAAGTCAGACTGATCCAACTGTCTGTCTGTCTGTCTGTCCATCCTTACAGTGGATAGAGAAGTCAGACTGATCCAACTGTCTGTCTGATGCGGTTTGTCATAACCTTCAGATCAGACTGGTAAACAGACTCTGGCAGACAGGACCGGGCAGGAGACACGCAGACCAGACTGTCATATCTAGTTATTTAGACGCTGCTTTGTTATACATCGTTGAGCTATATTTGTAAGTACACAGTGATGATCATACAATAACGTGAATACAGTATATTACTAAAATAAAGTTAGTTGATTGGAGTGGTGCAGACTGCAGTGTAAAACGTCCCCCAATCTTCCCCCAGTCCCACAGGCAGTGTTGTTGTGTCATGCTCTGTTGGCTGTGGGTTGCAGAGTGGCAGTGTGTAACGCAGTCTGTTAACACTGATCAAATAGGGTTAATTGTATCACAGGGAGTGGTGGCTGCTGTGGACGGTCATTGCCTGCCTTGTCTGCAGTGTGGAGATCAGTCCATGAGTGGCTGAAAGATGACGAGAAGGGATTTTCATTATTTTAAAAAATCGAACTGATGAAGACTCACCTAGATCCACTAAGACTTCATCAAAAATAGAAAGATCAAACTGATGAGGGAAAAAACGGGCAAAATACCCATCTTTCTCACCTAGATCCTTCTAAAACCTTCATCAAAAAACACATAATAGTGTCTTTCACAAATAACTTTGACGCCCAATGAAAGAAAATCCCTTCATAAGTCCTTTTGGATATTCTGTACCAGAAGCCACAGCTTGAGGGGTTATTGTGACAGTGTTCCCATGGTGACAGGGCTGATGGGAGGCTGGTACGGTGTGGGGTTGTAATGGGCCCAGCCTGTTAGGGTAGTGTAGGTGAGAGTCTGGGAGAGAGACGGACGGGCAGCCCAGTCTCTCCTCCAAACCTCTCTAATCCACATTTAATTGAACTCCAGAGACTTTGAAGTGAGGCTGTGGTGCAGGCAGATCTTATTCCTCTGAGAGGTGGGCAGTGGGAGGGAGAGAGAGAGAGGAGGGAGAGAGCAGGGGGTAGAAGGAGATGGCGGGAGAGAGAGAGGGGGAGGGAAGTATGGAGGCACCGGAGGAAAGAGAGGGAGGAAAGAGAGAGAGGGGGAGGGAAGTATGGAGGCACCGGAGGAAAGAGAGGGAGGAAAGAGAGAGAGGGGGAAGGAAAAAGAGAGAGATTGAGAGAGGGGCTGCCAGGACGTCCTCAGCTAAGAGCCCCAGCTGCTCCCTTCCACTGCACCCTTTAATGAGCTCCTTGAAGCTAGTGCTGGAGTTAGCACACTATGCTAGTCGCATATTTCAATATTTCTTACCCCTCTGTGCCATACCTCAGTGACCCCTCTTCAATCCCCATGTCCCTTAACACCTAGCGTCATTAAAAGAGCTTTGAAACAAAAAGGGAGAGGCCCGGGCGGGTAAAAAAAAAAAAAAAGCTAGTCAACAAAGCAACGATAAGTGGGTTAGCGCAGAATCTAAAGATTGGATTAGCTTGAATATGAATCGCAGGAGGCCCGGACCGAGCATCTGTGGCTGTCAGGAGGGCTGACAGGCGTCGAGACAAGTCACTCTGACAACCGCAGAGAGAGAGAGAGAGAGAGTATCCATTCTCCACAGAGAGAGATTAGGCTCAGCTCATTTTAGCATTTTTGCATTCTTTAGCGTTAGCCGACAAGCTCCTGTTTAACCTTGCAAGGTGGCAGTCCCCTTGTTAGAGGAATTAGAGAAAGCAGGTTAACTGACTATTTAGCATAAACTGTGCTGTTGACCCAATAGCACTCTTCATAAAAGTGTTGTCACACCCAACTAGCTCTCACTGTCTCATGTGAGAATTAGATGTTAATCCATATTTATTTAATGTCAAATTTTGAAGTTGTTGCAAATGTCAAATTTCGAAGTGTTTAAGGTTAATTGTAGGATATAACTCAGCATTTTTAAGTTTAGGGTTAAATTTAGGCATTAACTCTGAAATCGTAAGATTAACTCAGAATGGTTAAGGTAAGGATTAAGGTTTGCGATAGGCTTAAAACAAACATCTCAAAAACAACTTTCTATTGCTGGATTTGAACTTGCCTTCCTTTGGAGTATTTGAATAGGGCTTATCTATCTGCCATCCCTATCCACAACGCCACAGCATAACCCAAACCTACCTGGAGGTAACAGCGCTCACTGTTGCCTCTAGTGGCTGGTTTACACRTCATCTYCCGACGTCCTCAGACATGGATGGACGTCGAACACTGACTTGTATCACCGGTGACCTGGCTGGTCAAACCGGTCTTAATCTGGTGAAAAACKGAGCCATTAAAAACCACAKCAATGGGCAGTTTGTGTTGGCATTATAGATTTATTTGAACKACATATCACTGTTTTGTAAACACATTTTACGTTTGGCCTTGCAGTTGGTACTCTTCAGGGAAGTAATACTTTTTTAGCTCTGAATATTGGTGCATACTTGAAATGATCTTGACAATAGTATGTATCTGATTCTGAGCATGTCTTTATTTATATTTTAAGCAGAGAGGATACCCGCTGTCTAAATTACTGATGAGCTTTTAGTGAACTAAATGTCTGCCTCGTCCATCCCTCCCTCCCCTCCTCCCTCTGAATAGGGCTCATTCTCTCGTTAAAGGAATCGCTTTTTCATGGAGGCTGATCAATATTACACATTAATCCTGCTGTTCGGGACAACGCGTCATTTGGCTGTGATGAATGAACCTTCTCTCCTTTCTCTTCTTCTCTTCTTCTTCTCTCCTCTCTTCTTCTTCTCTCCTCTCTCTTCTTCTTCTCTCCTCTCTCTCTCCTCTCTCCTCTCTCCTTCTCTCTCCTCTCTCCTCTCCTCTTGTCTTTTCTCTTCTCTCTTCTCTCCTCTTGTCTCTTCTCTTCCTCTCTCTTCTTCTTCTCTCCTTCTCTCCTCTC
>NW_019952979.1:0-2981 GCF_002910315.2 Salvelinus sp. IW2-2015
AAAGACATGATGGGGAACAGAGGACTAAATACATGTAGATTGACTGGGGAATGAAAACCAGGTGTGTATGGAACAAGACAAAACAAATGGACATACGAAAAATAGAGCGGCGATGGCTAGAAAGCCGGTGACGTCGATCGCCGAACGCCGAACGCCGCCCGAACAAGGAGAGGAGTCGACTTCGGCGGAAGTCGTGACAGAGTGTCCTGAAGTGGGATGTATTTAACTGTGATGGTGAGAAATGTTTTGCTGTCAAATTACAGCTGTACAGAACCTTTGCGAAGAATTAAACTTGGTTAAAGCTTCTCTAGTGTCCGTGAGTTATTTACTCTGAAAAATAAGAACCTAATAGATGGCGAGCTTGCCAGGAGTTCACCACAATTTGTAGTCAAACCAAAGATTCCAGATCAGTGGAGCAGAGCTGGCAACAAACAAGGTAGGCTAGTTCCTCTATCTGTTTCCACTCATTTTGACATCTTGGGGAGATGAGAATRGTTGGCTGAACTAATTATGGGATACGGACCTGGAGAGCCAAAGTTTAATTCTATAGGCCCATTGTGTAAACGACCTGTCGTAAATATATGGTGTAGGGTAGGTTCCATAAGGATAGGTCCCAAGTGGAGATTGTTCTCTGCGAGAGCCAGGCTAATATATGTGAAGGGTAGGTTCCATATAGGATAGGCCCCTAGTGGGGGTATAGGACATAAAGTCCTGTCCGTATACTCGAGTCATAGGTTCGCAGACGCTTATGGTATCGGTTCTAATACAAGGTATTAAGTGCCGTGACCAATTAATTATTATCATGGGAAGTGTCTAGTGCTATCTTAGAAAATAGTTAATAGAAGGTGTGTATTATAGACGGGAGTGAAAAAATCTAAAATACCCTGAACACCGCTGGGAGTGTTTAAGGAATAATAACTAGTGATATGGCAACAAACGGACCCGTTTCTCCCTGTAATATAGAGATAGAGGAATTTATTAAAGCCATGGAAGCGCTAAAAGAAGCGAACGAGCATTCTACCAATTTGGCTGGAATATGYGAAACATTTWGCAAATTAGATAAAATTGGACAACATTTTCCTGCTGATGGTGGTTTCAAATCAAATAAAGAATTCAGGGAGGCAACCCAGAATCAAAAGCTCAATATATCAGCATTCTACTAACAAAAAATGCATCACGATAAAACCAGATATGACTCCGCTCACCTCGRGAGCAGGGGTTAGTAGAGCCATAGAGAATATCACTAAATAGTTTCAATGGCCCAGATAAGACAAAGAAATGTAGCAGAAAAGCATCAAAGTGTAGTCCTGTTTTAGGTGTGGGACTATTGGTCATTGGAAAAGGGAGTGTAAAGTGGGTATGGAGCCTGCTGCATTCTGAGAAAATGTTGCCAGGCAAGCGTTTGCATCATTGTAGCGATCGTCGTAAGAACTGGACCAAGGCACAGCGTACGTAGAGTTCCACATGTTTATTCAATGAAACTCACAAAAAACAATAAAGAATAAACGAAACGTGACGTTCTGGAGTGCTCACAGGCAACAACACAAAAACAAGATCCCACAAAACACAGTGGGGAAGTGGCTGCCTAAATATGATCCCCAATCAGAGACAACGATAAACAGCTGCCTCTGATTGAGAACCATACCAAGCAAACATAGAAATAATACAACCTAGATTACCCACCCTAGTCACATCATTTTCAAAAGCGCAACAACAAATCCTCCGGAAAGTAGAAGGAATGGAACTTTCACCTAGCGGTGTATTGTCTCTGTTCGATCGATAGGTGGTACATAGACATTACAGTTTCTATGTGAAGGAAGACATATGAGATAACGTTTTACCTAACTCTTTAGTAAAGGCCAGGGATTAAATATTGCGGAATACCTACGATGAGAAATTGGCTAAATTTGCCACAGGAAAACGTATTTTGGGTTGCAGATACTAGGCYAAATGCCAGGGGAATGGATTTTAAAGGTAACACATTTAAATTATATGGCCAAACACTCCTCGCAAATGCAGAAGGCCTTAGGGTTTSTTTAAATCATTAGACATTTTATGTSYTTTTATTTTTAAATACATTTACGTTTGATATCGTCTTATTCTTGAATGGGATTCTAGAATGGACGAAAGGGTGGATGGGTCATGAGGAATTGGTATAGGGCTTACCAAACCTAAAATTAACTTTTAATTTGTATGTGGTGTGGTGGTTATGGAGAATCATGGGGAAAAGGAGACCAGTGAATCGTAAGACTCGGTGGTTTTCTGTTTCAGCGAAACCAGACAAACATGACTAATAGACGAATTATGACATAACATTTCTTACACATCTCTAAGACAAATGTCAAAAGCATAAGCATAATGTTAACTGCTAAAAAAAAATTTTCTTTAATTAGTCCATATCCCTATTCTACTGGCCACCTTCTAGAGAGAGTTAATCAGATCATGAAGATAGCACCCTCACCCCCTAAATTGTATCAAAACAAAAAGACAACATTAAATCAGCAATACATATATCACATCCATTTGAAGTTATGGTCAACCCTTAACATATATTTCCTTTTCTATATGCAGCCTGCACACAGTACCATATAATATGTACCCCAAGACCGGACCTCAGGGAACTAAACCAATTGGAATAACTTAATCACCTCTAGAAGTACAACTCTTTATACTCTCTACAGAAAATAATTATCTCCTAAAGTAATGGTACATTTTGGATAGAGAATGGTGTTTCTTCATGAATTTTATATTGAAATCCCACTATCAATTTAATTCCTAATGAAATTTGACCATTTTTCATTAGAATTTTTAATACTCAGGGCTTTCGTACACCATTAAAAATGTTTCCCCTCCCTTTCTTTCCCGTCCTTCGGAATCCATTTAAAAATATCTATTCAAAATATTTCATCTCCTGCATACCCATTTTAACTGAATTGAAAAGACCTCATCCAATAAATCCACAACACGGCGATAGTATCTCT
>NW_019952980.1:0-2980 GCF_002910315.2 Salvelinus sp. IW2-2015
TTATAACGTAGGTTACCTCAGCTTATTGCATACCACCTTAATAGAGTCGTAGGTGGATTGAAACCACTAGGGCAGTGATCACATGTATAAAATAAGCTGCTCTCCTTAGGTTGGGGGTGTGCACAGATTTTACTCTTGAAATAACACATGCTGGTTTCCGTGTCAACTTCTTGTTTGCAACTTGCCTCATAAATTATAGGTTTTTGATTTGACTTTCTTGTATATAAGATATTTGTCTGACTGGTTAACTTCGCCAATAACCAAAACATTCGTACAATCGGACACAGATAACAACGCCTGAACAAATTTAAATCATCCACCATCGTCTAGTATATTTTGTTAAAATTACAGTATTCGGCAGTGAACGTCAGTATATTTCTCATTAACTATTACAGATACATCAGTCTTCCTGAAACTTTCCATTATCCTCGATTTTACAAATTAATGATATCACTTAAATGCACAACATTACAAGTGTTGCCGTGCAGAATTCAGAAACATTGTATAGTACAAAATATTATGCAGATTAGACTGTACCAGATCAGTTTAAAAAGCTCTTAGCTATCAGTCAAAAGACAACAGTGGAGAGTACATCAGATTTGATTGATATTGAGTATACAGTCCACATTACTATCTATCTTATGACAATGAAGCTAACCTTCTAAAATTGATTACGGCTCTTATACGTCCAACATTTTTCGGCATCCTCAGATCAAAATGTTTCAAATGAGGTTAACCTAGTATTAATTATAGAGTCACCTTTTTCTTTGAGATTTTTTAATACATTTCTGTTTTGTCATTCTAGAAATGAAAAGACACTTTTAATTGTTACTTCTCGTGATTCCCCCCACTTTGACAGAAAGGTCATAAGTAGCTATTAGCTGACTCTAATTCCACTCATATTAGTGGTATTCCGATTCGTAATATTTAGTCATAAGTTTTTAGAGTATTCTTTGCTCATCATGGTTAATAATTGTCTCCGTTGGTCCTATGCGACAATTTTGCTATAGTCTATGTCATTTTGGTTCTTTGGATTTACTATTTTGATTATTGTGATACAGATCTTATCGCTCATTACTAATATCAACCATAATTAAATGTATGCAGATCGAATGACTGTGTGCAGTAATTTTCGCTCTTCTAAGTGAGACGTGTATGATACACATGGTTTTCTATAACACTACTAATAGTAATCCTTGATTTAGGCCATGATTTAATTACAAACTCTGAATGAAAGTCAAGGTATGATACTACATTGTGTACTACATCTATATTGATAACGAATGAGTTGAGAAACGTTACAGAAACTACACAATAAAACATGTCTCAACCTTCTCACCAGTATTTATCCAATATACAGAGGCTACATACAATAACATTGCTATATATATTCTTCACCCTATTATACCAATAACAGAAGCTACAACAAAACATGCTAACCTCTCACCATTACCAATAACAGAGGGGGTATGATCTTTGTGCCTCTGTAACTTTCTCATTTATCATCATTCACGACTAATTCATGATTATTCATAATCATGGTAGCATCCACATGAATGTAGAAGTGTCCAGAAACATCTTCTATTCTTACTGACAGTACAAGTGAAGTGACTCCAAAATGACGGGACATTATTCACCATTCAGTTTCTATTAGGAAAAACATCCAAAACACAACCAAGACAAACTGCAATTGAATTCAACAAGTTAGTAGAATCACAAGCTTGATGTAATCACTGCAGGCATGGAATATGGGACCAATTACTAACCTTATGAATACTTTAATACAATATAAGTGAATTTGTCCAAATAATTAAGACTTCTTCAAATGGTAGAACTACAGTGCCTTGCAAAAGTATTCATCCCCCTTTGCGTTTTTCCTATTTTCTTGCATTACAACCTGTAAATAGATTTTATTTGGATTTCATGTAATGGACATACACAAAACAGTCCAAATTGGTCAAGAGAAATTATTCTTTAAAAAAAAGTTAAATTAAAAACAGAAAAGTGGTGCGTGCACATGGATTCACCCCCTTTGCTATGAAGCCCCTAAATAAGATCTGGTGCAACCAATTACCTTCAGAAGTCACATAATTAGTTAAATAAAGTCCACCTGTGTGCAATCTAAGTGTCACATGATCTGTCACATGATCACAGTATATATACACCTGTTCTGAAAGGCCCCAGAGTCTGCAACACCGCAAAGCAAGGGACACCACCAAGCAAGCGGCACCATGAAGACCAAGGAGCTCTCCAAACAGGTCAGGGACAAAGTTGTGGAGATGTACAGATAAGGGTTGGGTTATAAAAAAATATCAGAAACTTTGAACATCCCACGGAGCACCATTAAATCCATTGCTAAAAAATTGAAAGAATATGGCACCACAACAAACCTGCCAAGAGAAGGCCGCCCACCAAAACTCACTGACCAGGCAAGGAGGGCATTATTCAGAGGCAACAAAGAGACCAAAGCTAACCCTGAATTAGCTGCAAAGCTCCACAGCGGAGATTGGAGTATCTGTCCATACAACCACTTTAACTTCTTTGGGCTGCAGGGGCAGTATTGAGTAGCTTGGATAAAAGGTGCCCATTTCAAACGGCCTCGTACTAATTTCTTGCTCGTACAATATGCATATTATTATTACTATTGGATAGAAAACACTCTCAAGTTTCTAAAACCGTTTGAATTATATCTGTGAGTAAAACAGAACTCATTTTGCAGCAAACTTCCTGTCAGAAAGTGAAAAATCTTAAATCGAGGCTCTGTTCCAGGGCCTGCCTATAAATGTGCTTGATATCCAAAGTGTTTGAAAAAGTTCTGGGATACTGTAAAGTCCATGGAAAACAAGAGCACCTCCTCCCAGCTGCCCACTGCACTGAGGCTAGGTAACACGGTCACCACTGATAAGTCCGTGATAATCGAAAACTTCAACAAACATTTCTCAATGGCTGGCCATGCCTTCCACCTGGCGACTCCAACCTT
>NW_019952981.1:0-2977 GCF_002910315.2 Salvelinus sp. IW2-2015
GTCTGCTAAATGACTTAAATGTAATGTAAATGATTTCACATGACTGGGAATACAGATATGCATCTGTTGGTCACAGACAGCTTAAAACCTCTTAAGGATCTGACCCTTTTTTTCAATTTTTTGCATAAAATGACACACCCAAATCTAACTGCCTGTAGCTCAGGACCTGAAGCAAGGATATGCATATTCTTGATACCATTTGAAAGGAAACACTTTGAAGTTTGTGGAAATGTGAAATTAATGTAGGAGAATAACACGTTAGATCTGGTAAAAGATAATAAAAATCAAAAAACATGTGTTCTCTTTTCTTTTTTTCCCATCATCTTTGAAATGTAAGAGAAAGGCCATAATATAATATTGCAGTTTTAGCACAATTTAGATTTTGGCCACTAGATGGCAGCAGTGTCGATCCAGTGACGCATTGCAATACTGCACACTATTTTGTATCAAGTCTGCCCAAATGTGCCGAATTGGTCAATTGATACATTTTTCAAGTACATAACTATGGAGAACATACATTTTGTATTACCATATCATTTTTGTAAGTTTACACACTCCCAGGAATGTCATACATGATGGATCATTAGCTTATACGCTAACTTTCACACATCTAGATGGCCGGGCGGGGTGGGTGTGGAGCCAGAGACAGCAGGGGTTCAAACTGTAGAACCCAATTCCTATATTTGAATATAAAAATAGATTTTATCAAACAAAACTGTGCTACATTTTATCTCAGAGACCCTCAGGATGACAAATCAGAAAAAGATTACTGAATGTAAGTACATTATTTACCTTCAGATGTGTATGTATCAAACCAGTTGCTGTGATAAAAGTTGTTGTGCGCACTCCTCAAACAATAGCATGGTCTTTTTTCACTGTAATAGCTACTGTATATTGGACAGTGCAGTTAGGTTAACAATAATTTAAGCTTTCTGCCCATATAAGACATGTCTATGTCCTGGAAAGTTTGCTGTTACTTACAAGGTCACATTCGCGTACGTTAGCATCAACTGTCCCGGTATAGGGACACCGATCCCATAGAGGTTTAAAAATAAAGGTAGGGTCGTGGATCAGAGAACCAGTCAGTATCAGGTGTGACCACCATTTGCTTCATGCAGCATGAAACACATCTCCTTCGCATAGTTGTTCAGACTATTGATTGTGGCCTGTGGAATGTTGTCATTATGGGGTATTGTGTGTGTATATTGAGGGAAAAAAACGTTCATCCATTTTCTAATAATACTGTAATGTAACAAAATATGGGAAAAGTCAAGAGGTCTGAATACTTTCCAAATGCTCTGTATGTCCTTTCAACTTGCCGGAGACCAGCTGGGGAGACAACCCTGCCAAATGTCCCAAAAGTAGCCTATTGCCATATCTACACCTACKTGGTGGAATCTCCAGTTTTGCATACATTTCCAAATGTAGAAGAATATTATAGTTGTTATTTCGACAGATACAGATCACTAGTCCTTACTGCAAGTTAACTAGCAAGCGTTCCGCAATACACATACTGTAGCTAGTTGGATACAAACAAGTGTGACCAACCTACCGGTGATGCAGTGCTTCGAACACACATGTAATAAGTAACCGGAGCCCACAGCTWTACTTCATCACACCGTAATAGCCTGAAATCAAGAGGTTCGTCTAACCTGGTCCTTGGACAGTTGATTAAACTTGATTTGGTTGACTTTTTCTCCTGTTGTTCAAACAWAATGGTACGCAACAGCTTTTCGRCATTGTATAAGCAGGGTTAGCTGGCTAGTTAAAGTCTGTTGTAATTGTCTGATAATCGTGACGTACATTCCACSTGACAGTCTCTGTTCATGCCAACATTTTTACATTTAGAATGAAAGTGTGTTTAGGTATGATGTAGTTTGCTGATGAAGACGACACGAAAGTATGTTGAAAATGACCGACCAAGCATATCCAAAATGTTTATAGAATGATAAAAAATAAAATAAAAAAAGAATAAAGCCACTGGCAGATAATACACATTAGCTATAACGACAACCAGACCATCTGATTATGCTTACTTTATACAGTGGACCTACTAATTAACTATTGTGTCCTGGTCTAGGGCCTTACTGGCACTGGTCCGTGGTGGCAGCAGCTGGCTGCCCGGTCCCTCAATATGACCGCCAGTCTGGGTGGGCCTGAGGCACCCCCGGCCCGCGCCGACGCCACATTCAAAGTCACCATGGTGCCCGGGGACGGAGTAGGACCTGAACTGATGACTGCTGTCAAGGAGGTGTTTAAGGTATGTACATTATGGTGGCTCCACTTTCTCAATGCTGACCTGGMGTGACAATGTGACTGAGAGTGCAGATTGGTGTGGATGTGTTGTTCCTCTGTTGACATATAGCTGACTCATCTCCTTAGCACATTCTCCTCCGAGTATGCTATTACTTAGGCCACCACCCCACCTCACCCTCATGCTTGTGACCCTGTCTCAGCAGTCAATACACACATTATGTGGCCCATGTGGGAATGGAATTCACTTTTGCCAGAACCATGCACTGCGCTCAATCCAATACTTTCTGTGTTCATTGATAACTGAATATGCAAGACTAATTCATAACGTTTATAGTCCATTCAAATCAAATCAAATTTTATTTGTCACACGCGCCAAATAGCACAGGTGTAGACGTTACCGTGAAATGCTTACTTACGAGCCCTTAACCAATGATGCAGTTCAAGAAATAGAGTTAAGAAAAAGTAACACAATAAAATAACGAGGCTATATACAGGGGGTACCGGTACCAAGTCAATGTGCTGAGGTACAGGTTATTTGAGGTAATTTGTACATGTAGGTAGTGGTAAAGTGACTATACATAGATAATAAAAACAAAGGGGATGTGGGGGGTCAATGTAAATAGTCTGGGTGGCCATTTGATTAATTCTTCAGCAGTCTTATGGCCTGGGGGTAGGAGCCTTTTGGTCCTAGACTTGGCACTCCGGTACCACTTGCCGTGCG
>NW_019952982.1:0-2977 GCF_002910315.2 Salvelinus sp. IW2-2015
TTAACAAATCACTGTTACAGACATGCCATTGTAATGGTCTTCAAGTATTCATGTCCTTAGATACTAAAGTAGCATACTGAATATCAGGTACCGTGCTTGTTACATTTTATGTGCTGTTTAAAAACATGGTTTACCAGTGTCAAAGCTTTGGGACCTCCTGCAGCAGAAGCGTGGGGGCTTAGAAGGCAGGACGAAGAGAAGGACAGCGATGAACACTGCCACTGTGGCATCAGTTACATATCTGGAGGGAAGAACGGATAAAGAAAGGGTGACTATCTGTCAGCATTCAGACACACAATTCATGTTTTCTTGCTTCTTTTTTCTTGTGAAGTATTCAAGTATGTGGGAAGTGAGAAACATGACGATGCTCGTCGAACATCTCATCCCAAAATCATGGGCATTAACATGGAGTTGGTCCCCCGTTTGCTGCAATAACAGCCTCCACTCTTCTCGGAAGGCTTTCCACTAGATGTTGAAACATTGCTGCGGGGACTTGCTTCCATTCAGCCACAAGAGCATTAGTGAGGTCGGGCACTGTTGTTTGGCGATTAGGCCTGGCTCGGAGTCAGCGTTCCAATTCATCCCAAAAGTGTTCGACGGAGTTGAGGTCAGGGCTCTGTGCAGGCCAGTCATGTTCTTCCACACTGATCATGACAAACCATTTCTGTACGGACCTCGCTTTGTGCACGGGGGCATTGTCATGCAGTAACAAGAAAGGGCTTCCACCAAGTTGGAAGCACAGAATCGTCTAGAATGTCACTGTATGCTATAACGTTAAGATTTCCTTACACTGGAACTAAGGGGCCTTGCCCAAACCATTATTCCTCTTCCACCAAACTTTACAGTTAGCACTATGCATTGGAGCAGTTAGCGTTCTCCTGGCATCGGCCAAACCTAGATTAGTCCGTCAGACTCCCTGCCAGATGGTGAAGCGTGATTCATCACTCCAGAAACGCGTTTCCACTGCTCCAGAGTCCAATGGCGGCGAGCTTTCCACCACTCCAGCCGACGCTTGCATTTGTGCATGGTGATCTTAGGCTTGTGTGCGGCTGCTCTGCCATGGAAACCCATTTCATGAAGCTCCCAATGAACAGTTATTGTGCTAACGTTTCTTCCAGAGGCAGTTTGGAACTCGGTAGTGAGTGTTGCAACCGAGGACAGACAATTTTTACACGCTACGCGCTTCAACACTCACCAGTCCCGTTCTGTGAGATTGTGTGGCCTATCACTTCGCGGCTGAGCCATTGTTGCTCCTAGACGTTTCCACTTCACAATAACAGCACTTACAGTTGACTGGGGCTGCTCTAGCAATGCAGAAATTTGATGGACTTACTTGTTGGAAAGGTGGCATCCTATGACAGTGGCACGTTGAAAGTCATTGAGCTCTTCAGTAAGACCATTCTACTGCCAATGATTGTCTATGGAGATTGAATGGCTGTGGGCTTGATTTTATACACCTGTCAGCAACGGGTGTGGCTGAAACAGCCAAATCCACTAATTTGAAGCGATGTCCACATCCTTTTGCATATATAGTGTATAACTTGTTTTTTTGTAATGGTCTCAAGTCTTCTATGTATTGATTAGGGCTGAGTCTCAAATGGCACCATATTCCCTTTATGGCACACTACTTTAGACCAGAGCAATATGGGCCCTTTATAGTGCACTGTCAAAAGCAGTGCACTATAATGGGAATAGGATGCCATTTGGAAAGCATACTAGGCGTGTGTAATATGCTGTGCATGTACAGTGTAGTATTTATGAACAGTAGACAGCCGTACTCTGCGTCAGCGTTGAAGATGTATGTGGCCCAGCCTGCCACGAAGCCAGGATCTCTGGTGAACCACAGAACCACCAGACAACTGAACAGACCCAGCACACTCAGCTCTCCAAAAGACATGGAGCCCAGCTGACGATGCTGCTCCTTGATCACATTGTACACAGCTATCTCTTTCTCTGTCTTCACTGCCCCACAGCCCCACGTCTTCTTAAAACTGGTAATAGAGGGAGAGAAAGGGGTTGAGGCTTAAAGGGTGACTTCAGTAGTAAATTGAATTCAGTAGAGTGATTCAAATGAGGATGATCTCTGACTGAAAGATAAAACATCATATTTTGATCTGAAACTCACTTGAATCCCATAAAGACAAACTGCAGCCAGAGCCAAGCCAGGGTCAGCATCAGAATCATGTTGGGGAAAGCAAAGCCGAACCAGGACGCAAAATTGATGACATCGCCATTGTTAGGAAACAGCCTGAGGGAAACATAAAATATTATTAACATTAACACATAAAGAAAAAGATGATTTGAAAGATACATGATTTGAAAGTACTGAAATACACTGAGGACACAATCCATAGTTGAAGGTACTCACTGGTTCATCTGTCCCTTGAGCACCAGGTTGGGGCCAGTCCCTGTGAGGGTGGCAGTGCCCCCGATGCTGGCAGCGTAGCACACACACAGCGTCATGCCCTTACACATCTTCTTCTGGTCTGCAGCCTCCTTACGCCGGATAGCCTCCACAAACGGGTCTAAACAGGTCACCACAACTGGACAAACATAGTCCAAATAGGAACGTTAACATAGCATAAATAGTCTCAAAGCAAACATTTGCAATGCACACTCCTCGTATATATGCTCCAGAATAAGCTTACATGGTCCCCGAGCTCATTCAACGGATAATAAACTCTTTCATTAAACTCACAAATGAACTGTTCATTAATTTGTCGTTCTCTGCTCAGTGCTCACCATGTCCCTCTGCCTGTTTCTCCGTCTGTTTGCTGTCAGTGGGGTCCTGAGGTTGGGGGTTCTCCTCAGCGCTGAGGATCACAGGCATCTCAGTCTCTGTGTAGTTGTTGAGCTGCTCCAGAACAGCCTGGACGATGGGCACCATCATGGCTGTGGTGGCTGTGTTACTGATCCACATGGACAGGAAGGCTGTCACCCCCATGAAGCCCAGCATCAGACTGGAGAGACAGGAAAC
>NW_019952983.1:0-2976 GCF_002910315.2 Salvelinus sp. IW2-2015
AGATTCTGATGGAAGCTCAGCTAATAGTAAGAACTATTTATGCTGATAAATCATTGTTCTGTTGAAAAATGTTAAACGCATAAGCCGCCATTTTTTTGGGGGTAGCTTCGCTTTGGCGCACCCTGTATTGCGCAGTAAGGTTAATTTTAAAAATGTAATTCAGCGATTGCATTAAGAACTAATTTGTCTTTCAATTGCTGTCCACGCTGTATTTTTTTGTCAAGTTTATGATTATTTATTGATTAGACTAAGTCACTCTCCAAGATGGTGCCCGACATTTTCTGGCCAGTTTGGCTACTTTTCTCATTGTATAACCACGATTTTTGTGGCTAAATATGCACATTTTCGAACAAACTCTATATGTATGTTGTAATATGATGTTACAGGAGTGTCATCTGAAGAATTCTGAGAAGGTTAGTGAAAAAATTAATATATTTTGGTGGTGATAACGTTATCGCTCTTTTTGCCTTGAATCAATGCTGGGGTAATGTTTGCACATGTGGTATGCTAATATAACGATATATTGTGTTTTCGCTGTAAAACACTTAGAAAATCTGAAATATTGTCTGGATTCACAAGATCTGTGTCTTTCAATTGCTGTACGCTGTGTATTTTTAAGAAATGTTTTATGATGAGTAATTAGGTAATACACGTTGCTCTCTGTAGTTATTCTAGTCGAGTTGTGGTGGTGGCTGCAATGGTAAACTATGATTTATACCTGAAATATGCAAATTTTTCTAACAAAACATATGCTATACAATAAATATGTTATCAGACTGTCATCTGATGAYGTTTTTTCTTGGTTAGTGGCTATTTATTTATTTATTTGGTCGAATTGGTGATAGCTACTGATGGAGTGAAAAAATGGTGGAGTAAGAAAAATGGTGTCTTTTGCTAACGTGGTTAGCTAATAGATTTACATATTGTGTCTTCCCTGTAAAACATTTTAAAAATCAGAAATGGTGGCTAGATTCACAAGAAGTGTATCTTTCATCTGGTGTCTTGGACTTGTGATTTAATGATATTTAGATGCTAGTATTTACTTGTGACGCTATGCTAGGCTATGCTAGTCAGCTTTTTTACTGGTGGGGGGTGCTCCCGGATCCGGGTTTGAGAGGAACTAGAAGTTAAACAGCCAAACTGTATACACATTCACACATCAAGTCTTCTCTGAGTTGGGCTCGGGGATGGAACAACCGTTCAACATTTGTGCTTGTGTGTGGTTGTGAGTATGTGTGGGGGCATGTACAGTGAGGGGAAAAAGTATTTGATCCCCTGCTGATTTTGTACGTTTGCCCACTGACAAAGAAATGATCAGTCTATAATTTTAATGGTAGGTTTATTTGAACAGTGAGAGACAGAATAACAACAAAAGAATCCAGAAAAACGCATGTCAAAAATGTTATTAATTGATTTGTATTTTAATGAGGGAAAAAAGTGTTTGACCCCTCTGCAAAACATGACTTAGTACTTGGTGGCAAAACCCTTGTTGGCAATCACAGAGGTCAGACGTTTCTTGTAGTTGGCCACCAGGTTTGCACACATCTCAGGAGGGATTTTGTCCCACTCCTCTTTGCAGATCTTCTCCAAGTCATTTAAGGTTTCGAGGCTGACGTTTGGCAACTCGAACCTTCAGCTCCCTCCACAGATTTTCTATGGGATTAAGGTCTGGAGACTGGCTAGGCCACTCCAGGACCTTAATGTGCTTCTTCTTGAGCCACTCCTTTGTTGCCTTGACCGTGTGTTTTGGGTCATTGTCATGCTGGAATACCCATCCACGACCCATTMTCAATGCCCTGSCTGAGGGAAGGAGGTTCTCACCCAAGATTTGACGGTACATGGCCCTGTCCATCGTCCCTTTGATGCGGTGAAGTTGTCCTGTCCCCTTAGCAGAAAAACACCCCCAAAGCATAATGTTTCCACCTCCATGTTTGACGGTGGGGATGGTGTTCTTGGGGTCATAAGCAGCATTCCTCCTCCTCCAAACACGGCGAGTTGAGTTGATGCCAAAGAGCTCCATTTTGGTCTCATCTGACCACAACACTTTCACCCAGTTGTCCTCTGAATCATTCAGATGTTCATTGYCAAACTTCAGACGGGCATGTATATGTGCTTTCTTGAGCAGGGGGACCTTMCGGGCGCTGCAGGATTTCAGTCCTTCACGGRGTAGMGTGTTACCAATTGMTTTCRTGGTGACTATGGTCCCAGCTGCCTTGAGATCATTGACAAGATCCTCCCGTGTAGTTRTGGGCTGATTCCTCACCGTTCTCATGATCATTGCAATTCCACGAGGTGAGATCTTGCATGGAGCCCCAGGCCGAGGGAGATTGACAGTTCTTTTGTGTTTCTTCCATTTGCAAATAATCGCACCAACTGTTGTCACCTTCTCACCAAGCTGCAGCCTTGTGTAGTTAGGTGTAGATCTACAATCTTGTCCCTGACATCCTTGGAGAGCTCTTTGGTCTTGGCCATGGTGGAGAGTTTGGAATCTGATTGATTGATTGCTTCTGTAGACAGGTGTCTTTTATACAGGTAACAAACTGAGATTAGGAGCACTCCCTTTAAGAGTGTGCTCCTAATCTCAGCTCGTTACCTGTATAAAAGACACCTGGGAGCCAAAAATCTTTCTGATTGAGAGGGGGTCAAATACTTATTTCCCTCATTAAAATGCAAATCAATTTATAACATTTTTGCTGTTGTTATTCTGTCTCTCACTGTTCAAATAAACCTACCATTAAAATTATAGACTGATCATTTCTTTGTCAGTGGGCAAACGTACAAAATCAGCAGGGGATCAAATACTTTTCCCCCTCACTGTAGGTTGATCAATGGGTGGAAGGGGAAAGAGGGGCAGAGGTGTTTGTTCGGGAGGGGTAGAGTTAGTGAGTGAGTGAGTGAGTGAGTGAGTGAGTGAGTGAGTGAGTGAGTGAGTGAGTGAGTGAGTGAGTGAGTGAGTGAGTGAGTGAGTGAGTGAGT
>NW_019952984.1:0-2975 GCF_002910315.2 Salvelinus sp. IW2-2015
TTAGCAGATACCTAATCCAGAGCGACTAACAGAGACATACGGTTAAGTGTCTGCTCAAGGCACATCAGAATTTTTCAGCTAGTCGGGCTGGGGATTGAACCAACAACATTTTGATTACTAGCCCACGCTCTAAACGCTAGGCTATCTGCTGCACCAGGAACCTCATATAGCACAACAGAGGGACCATGGCCCAAATCAACAAAGCATCTCAGAGCAAAAGCATCCCTGCTAAAATTATGATTTAGAAGGCAAAACTGATCTTAGAACAGCACTCCTACTCTGAGACACTTTGTGGACACTCCTACTTGAGACACTGTTGTGGACACTTCCTACTCTGTGACACTTTGTGGACACTCTACTCTGAGACACTTTGTGGAACTCACTAATGAGATCTTTGTGATACAGGCCCAGATATAGTCACAACTATCAACTCACACAGCAGATAGAAAACAAGGACAGGGTGCTGTTGAGAAAGGCACACGGTAGCATTTCTTTGCAACAAGAATAACATAATCTGCGTTCTTATTGGTCAGGTGGTCTTTCTGATACTTTTCCACCTACTGAATACGACCCAGAGTTTTTTCTAGTCCCAGGGACAAGACACATCACAGAGAGCAGCCACTTTGATCTCCTTTGAGCCAGTCATGCTTCAAATAATGACTGACAAATTGTCCTCTTTAAATGTTGTAATATCCTTATGTCAAGCGTGTGTATAAAAGTGTTCCTAATTAATTTAGGGAGTGTCTCTTTCTCTTTYCAAATGTGTGCGGAAATGGGTTCTATTGTAGAATGAGTCAAACGCAGCAGGTTAGAAAACGCTTTGGAAACCTGACAGTGACAGATTAAACACATTGTGTGTGTCTGTGTGTGTGTGTGCGCATGTGTGTATGCATGTGTGTGCACGTGTGTCTGTGTGTGTGTGAACCTCGCCCTAAGTGATTAAGTTTATCAGTGTACCAGCCCTGTATTCCCTCTAGTCCCTGGCAGGCCTCTCCACACAATGATTAACACATTGTGTGTGTCTGTGTGTGTGTGTGTGTGTGCGCATGTGTGTATGCATGTGTGTGCACGTGTGTCTGTGTGTGTGTGAACCTCTCCCTAAGTGATTAAGTTTATCAGTGTACCAGCCCTTTATTCCCTCTAGTCCCTGGCAGGCCTCTCCACACAATGATTAACACAGTGTGTGTGTGTGTCTGTGTGTGTCTGTGTGTGTGTGTGTGTGTGTTTGTGTGTGTGTATCTCTCCCTAAGTGATTAAGTTTATCAGTGTACCAGCCCTTTATTCCCTCTAGTCCCTGGGAGGCCTCTCCACACAGTGATTAAACACAGTGTGTGTGTGCGTGTGTGTATGTGTCGGTGTGTCTGTGTGTGTGTTCATGTTCTGCTCCCTGGCAGGCCTCGCCACACAGTGATTCAGCTGTCAATCAAACAGAGTCGATGGAGACGTTTTGAAATGGAGAAATAGAGCAACCGACAGGTTAGTTTGACTCTGAAAATCTCCATGTTACTTAGTCTTAGTTTAACTCTGAAAATCTCCATGTTACTTAGTCTTAGTTTAACTCTGAATATTTCCATTTTACTTAGTCTTAGTTTAACTCTGAAAATCTCCATGTTACTTAGWCTTAGTTTAACTCTGAGTATCTCCATGTTACTTAGTCTTAGTWTAACTCTGAATATCTCCATGTTACTTAGTCTTAGTTTAACTCTGAAAATACCACCAGGAACGTGGTCTCTCTCTGCAGTTACATTTATACCACTCTCAAACACAACTGGACCTGCACTTGATGACATACTTCCAAAATCTCAAACTACTGAATGCCTTTTTTTCTGTGTCGAAAGACTCACTTCGTTGTATTGACAATGGTGCTGGCTCCACCAAGTCCTCACGCATTGTGCAACTCAGATATATTGTTATGCTTTTATTGTTGATCTCTGCTAATGTTCAACCAAACCCTGGGCCGGTAGATACCCTGCAATCTCTACTGACTCCCTATGATTTAAAAACAGAGCAGGTTTTGGCCTCTTGCATGTTAACGTCAGAAGTCTATTTCCAAAAATAGACATGATTAGAATATGGGCCAAAACGACAAATGAAGATATAATGGTTTTATCAGAAACTTGGTTAAAGGAATTTGTGTCAAATAACTTGATTTCTATTGATGGGTACACGTTTTTTTAGAACGGATCGGATGAGTAAAGGAGGAGGGGTTACAATTTATGTTAAATCTGAGTTTAACACCTCTGAAATTCTCTCGATTACCAAAACCAAACATTTTGAATTGCTTGTGGTTAAAGTGAACATATATAAGGACTCCCACATCACTGTAGTCGGCTGCTACAGACCGCCCTCGGCTGCTACAGACCGCCCTCGGCTGCTACAGACCTTCCTCGGCTGCTACAGACCTTCCTCGGCTGCTACAGACCTTCCTCGGCTGCTACAGACCTTCCTCGGCTGCTACAGACCTTCCTCGGCGTTCTGTAGCAGCCGAGGATAGGTCATGTAGCAACGAGCAGGTCTGTAGCAGCCGGAGGCGAGGTCTTGTAGCAGCCACGAGGGCGCGTCTGTGGAGCGAGGGCCAAGTCTGTAGCAAGCGCGAGGAGGTCTGTTAGCACACAGGGCGGTCTGTAGCAGCCGAGGAAGGTCTGGTAGCAGCCGAGGAAGGTCTGTAAGCAGCCGACAGGAGGTCTGTAGCCAGCCGTAGAAGGTCTGTAGCGAGCCGCAGGCGGTCTGTAGCAGCCGAGGGCGTCTGTAGCAGCGAGGGGTCTTAGCAGCCAGGCGGTCTGTAGCAGCGAGGGCGTCTGTAGCACCGAGGACGGTCTGTTAGCAGCCGAGGAAGGTCTGTAGCAGCCGAGAAGGTCTGTAGCAACCGAGGAAGGTCTGTAGCAGCGACGGCAAGGTCATGAGCAGACGAGGGGCTCAGGTCTGTAGAAGCCGAGGGCGGTCTGTTAGAAGCGGGGCGGTTCTGTAGCAGCCGC
>NW_019952985.1:0-2975 GCF_002910315.2 Salvelinus sp. IW2-2015
AAAATCCTTCCAGGATACCCGGGCCAGGTCGATTAGAAAGGCCTGCTCGCAGAAGTGTTTTAGGGAGCGTTTGACAGTGATGAGGGGTGGTCGTTAGACCACGCACCCATAGCAGATGCAGGCAATGAGGCAGTGATCGCTGAGATCCTGATTGAAAACAGCGGAGGTGTATTCGGAGGGCAAGTTGGTCAGGATAATATCTATGAGGGTGCCCATGTTTACGGATTTAGGGTTGTACCTGATGGGTTCCTTGATAAATTGTGGAAGATTGAGGGCATCTAGCTTAGATTGTAGGACTGCCGGGGTGTTAAACATATCCCAGTTTAGGTCACCTAACAGAACAAACTCTGAAGATAGATGGGGGGCAATTAATTCACATATCGTGTCCAGGGCACAGCTGGGAGCTGAGCGGGGTCTATAACAGGCGGTAACAGTTAGAGACTTATTTCTGGAGAGATTAATCTTTTTAATTAGAAGCTTGAACTGTTTGGGCACAGACCTGGAAAGTATGACAGAACTTTGCAGGATATCTCTGCAGTAGATTATATAGTATCGATGGGAGGGAGACAAAAGAGAGCGAGAATGTGATATGAGGGGAGAGACACCAGAATCCCACCCCAGGCCACTGGCACCCTGTCTGACTGTCCTAAGTGTATCAGTTAGCCTCAATTCATAGGGCTTGTACACTGGCTGGTCAGTGCTGACAAGTCTGAAGTAGAGCAGTTGTCACCAACCTTTTCTAAGTCAATATTATCATGTAAGCCTATGCAACATTAACCTATTAAAACACTTCTGTAGCAATGAGGTATATGCAGTTCGCTATAGGCTCATACATCATAACTGCATATTGGCTGTGCTTGAATTTCCCTGACCATTTAATTATATTTCAACATGTTAGGTATATGATCACACTGGTAATAGATCATTTGTTGTATTACTTGTGATGCACAGCTGAGTGAGCAGTATGTTTTCCATTGTTTTACTGGACTGATGGCCTGTACCTGATGGTCAGTCTGAGGGGAGAGAGGGAGCAGCAGTGAGGCTGCCTCTCACCTGACTCACCATCCCTCCTCTCTCCCTCCCTCTGCTGAGAAAAGGGGACACAGTCTTCCAGCTGATGGCGAAACTCACTGCATTATTTCTGCCTCATGCACCAATTCATGTTGTTACTTCTGTGACCAGAGAAAGTGAAATATTCCTTGATATAAAAAGCCGCTCATAAAAACAGCGCAAACTTATCAAAACACTTTTCTATACTCATTCATCGCAGCTGCAGTGCTGGTTGTAGCGTGAGTGGAGGGAGAACATGCATTTTATTATAAAAAAAGTGTTGAACAAGAATAACAACTTTAACATGAACTTACTCATAAAAACAGCAGCTCTTTGCTCTATTCATTGAGTCTCTCTCTAGGCATGCTTTAAAACGTTTTGATGTCTTACATCGTCAACTTTCTTGTGTGTTCAAAGCTTCTTTTTACAGTCTATGGAGCAAGGAAACTGTGCAGACACAGTGATTTCAGCTACAGTATCTGATTGGCCAGTGGTAGGCCTATAAGTGCCCTTGATTTGCTCCCTGGGTCTGCCGGGTAGGCAGAGTTCTACCTTCAGACACATGAAATGGTTAAAAATGGGAACACTTTGCCTTCCCGGCGCTAGGGCTGCTGAATCAAGTGCACCTACCGCCAACGAATTTTAAAAAAATGGAACGAAAGGTTTTATCATAGTTTTTTGTTTTACAGAAATGTTTGGTGATCGACTAGGAATGCCTTGGAGATCAACCAGTTGGTCGTGATCGACCAGTTGATGACCAACTAGAGTGATCTGAGGCCTCAAGTGTTGACTTAAATCCCAAACAGATCTTCCATTGTCTTGTTCTGGATCTAAAGGGTCGAGTTCTGGACCTAAAAAGAACGGGTTCTGAATCTAAAGGGTCTTGTTCTGGATCTAAAGGGTCTTGTTCTGGATCTAAATGGTTGTGTTCTGGATCTAAAGAGGTCGTGGTTCTGGATCTAAAACGGATTGAAGTCGTGCTTCTGATCTAATGAGGGTCGTGTTCTGGATCTAAAGAGGTCGTGTTCTGCATCTAAAGGGTTATGTTCTGGATCTAAAGGGTTTGTGTTCTGGATCTAAATGGTTCTGTTCTGGATCTAAAGAGGTCGTGTTCTGGATCTAAAGTGGTCGTGTTCTGGATCTAAAGGGTTCTCTGTTTCTGGATCAAAGAAGTCGTGTTCTGGATCTAAAGAGGTCGCTGTCTGGATCTACAGGGTTGTGTTCTGGATCTAAAGAGGTCGTGTCTCTGGATCCTAAAGGGGTTGTGTTCTGGATCAAAGAGGTTGTGTTCTGGATCTAAGGGTGTTTCTGGATCTAAAGAGTCTGTGTTCTGATCTAAAGAGGTCGTGTTCTGGATCTAAAGGGGTCGTGTTCTGGATCTAAAGAGGTCGTGTTTTCTGGATCTAAAGAGGTCGTTCCTGGCATCTAAAGGTTTTTCTGGTCTAAGTCTGCCTGGATCTAATAATGGTATCGTGTTCTGGGATCCTAAAGAGGTCATGTTCTGGATCTAAAGGGTTATGTCGTTTCCTGGATCTAGCATAAAGGGATCCGTGTTCTGGATCTAAATGAGGTCGTTGTTCGGATCTAAAGAGGTCGTGTTCTGCATCTAAAGGTCTAGTTCTGGATCTAAAGGGTTGTTTCTGGATCTAAATGCGTGTCTGTCTAGATCTGGAATCTAAAGAGTTCGTGTTCTGGATCTAAAGGTGCCGTGGTTCTGGATCTAAAGTGTGTCTTGTCGGATCTAAAGAGGTCGTGTTCTGGATCTAAAGAGTCGTGTTTCTGATCTAAAAGAGGTCGTGTTTCTGGTCTAAAGGGTTGTGTTCTGGATCTAAAGAGGTTGTGTTCCTGGTGACTAAAGGGTCGTGTTCTGGATCTAAAGAGGTTCGTGTTCTGGATCTAAAGAGGTCGGCTTGGTCTGGCATGTG
>NW_019952986.1:0-2970 GCF_002910315.2 Salvelinus sp. IW2-2015
TTGGGTCAAATGTTTTGGGTAGCATTCCACAAGCTTCCCTCAATAAGTTGGGTGAATGTTGGCACATTCCTCCTGACAGAGCTGGTGTAACTGAGTCAGGGTTGTAGGCCTCCCTGCTCGCACACGCTTTTTCAGTTGTGCCCACAAATTTTCCATGGGATTGAGGTCAGGGCTTTATGATGGCCACTCCAATACCTTTACTTTGTTGTCTTTAAGCCATTTTGCCACAACTTTGGAAGTATGCTTGGGGTCATTGTACATTTGGAAGACCCATTTGCAACCAAGCTTTAACTTCCTGACTGATGTCTTGAGATGTTGCTTCAATATATCCACATAATTTTCCTCCCTCATAATGCCATCTATTTTGTGAAGTGCACCAATCCCTCCTGCAGCAAAGCACCCCCCAACATGATGCTGCCACCCCCGTGCTTCAGGGTTGGGATGGTGTTCTCCGGCTTGCAAGCCTCCCCCTTTTTCCTCCAAATATAACGATGGTCATTATGGCCAAACAGTTCTATTTTTGTTTCATTAGACCAGAGGACATTTCTCCAAAAAGTATGATCTTTGTCCCCATGTGCAGTTGCAAACTGTAGTCTGGCTTTTTTATGGCAGTTTTAGAGCAGTGGCTTCTTCCTTGCTGCAGCCTTTCAGGTTATGTCGATATAGGACTCGTATTACTGTGAATATAGATACTTTTGTACCTGTTTCCTCCAGCACAAGGTCCTTTGCTGTTATTCTGGGATTGATTTGCACTTTTCGCACCAAAGTACGTTCATCTCTAGGAGACAGAACGCGTCTCCTTCCTGAGCGGTATGACGGCTGCATGGTCCCATGGTTTTTATACTTGCCTACTATTGTTTGTACAGATGAACGTGGTACCTTCAGGAGTTTTGGAAATTGCTCCCAAGGATGAACCAGACTTCTGGAGGTCTACAATTTTTTTCTGAGGTCTTGGCTAATTTCTTTAGATTTTCCCATGATGTCAAGCAAAGAGGCACTGAGTTTAAAGGTAGGCCTTGAAATAAATCCACAGGTAAACCTCCAATAGACTAAAATGATGTCAATTAGCCTATCAGAAGCTTCTAAAGCCATGGCATAGTTTCCTGGAATTTTCCAAGCTGTTTTAAAGGCACAGTCAACTTAGTGCATGTAAACTTCTGACGCACTGGAATAGTGATACAGTGAAATAATCTGTCTATAACAAATTGAATGAAAAATGACTTGTGTCATGCACAAAGTAGATGTCCTAACAGACTTGTCAAAACTATAGTTTGTTAACAAGAAAATTGTGGAGTGGTTGAAAAACGAGTTTTAATGACTTCAACCTAAGTGTATGTAAATTTCCGACTTCAACTGTATTACCACCTATGGCTGCAAGGATCGAGGTGGCTTATTCTTATGCCAATAGTGATGCATTAAATCATAGATTTGGCACATCATTGCGCACATTGTCACACAAAAAATTGCAGACAGTAGCCTATTTTTAGCAAAATAGATCTCAATTGATCAAACATGAAATTGATTTCATTCTGTTTGAAATATAAATACCTACTAGACTGTTTTATTATTTATTATTTAGTGCAGTCATCTTGATTTGAAGCATCTTTTAATTGCCAACTTTGCATCGGTAGTCAACTTCGTTCTTAAGTTATCAGCGGTTACAGGGAGACAGATAAACATATTGTTTCGACGTTTAGCAGATATCTTCTGTGTATAAAGTGACACCAAAGGGCAAAAAAGCATCTAACATCGCACTTAGCTGTTCTGCGAGTGGTCTGAGGCAGTCTGTAAATAACGAGTGTTTTCAAGTGCAACTTTACTAATGATGGTTTTGGGAAAAAGCTCAGAGATTTAACAATGTTCCTACAAAGGGTCTAACAATGAGCTTAGCCTTAAGATGCTTTTGGAAAACAGAACCCAGTTGTGTTTACATAGGATTAGCCAGGATGGTGTCAGGTAGCTGAAAAAATATGCCTGTTTCTGTCTGTTTCTAGTGTTTATGGTCACAGAATTAAGGAAATGGGTGAAAGAGAGAGAGAGAGAGAGAGAGAGAGAGAGAGAGATGTGAGAATTAGAGGGAGCATACTTAAGTTCACACAGGACACGAGGTCGGTAACATTTTCGGCCTTAAAACGATCTCAAACCTCTCACTTCAGATCTCCATCGCAACTCAATCACCTCTCTACCAATGCTCTTCAGCAGCTGTATACAAGGTGCCCAATTTCAACAAGTGAGGTTGTAGATACTGTGTAAGTTATAAAGTGGGCGCATGCCTCATGAAGGTGTGGCTATGGAAAATATTTGTCAAATGGAAGTAAATCACTCAGGGTGCTTCTGAACAGGAACAGTGGGGACAGCCTCTGTATCACTGCCAGCTAGCGTTGAACTCAGAGAGGGTGGAAGAAGGAGAATGGGAGGGAGGGAGGGAGAAAGAGAGATAGGTGAGAAGGAGAGAGAGACTAGGTGGAGAGAAGGAGGGAGGGAGAGAGGGAWATAGAAACAGAGATTGGTGTGAGGGAGAGAGATGGGGTGAACAGGGGAAAACAGAAAGAGAGAGAGGAATGGGGATAGAGATAGACAGTGCCCCCCTTCTGATTTTCTCTGTTTTTGCATATTTTTGATACTGAATGTTTTCAGATCTTTAACAAACCTAATATTATATAAAGGGAACCTGAGTGAACAAGTAACACAACAACTACATACTTTTATTTATTTAAGGAATAAAGTTATGCAACGCCCAATGCCCCCGTGTGAAAAAGTAAATGCCCCCCTTACATTCAATAACTGGTTGTGCCACCTTTAGCTGCAATGACTACAACCAAAAGCTTCCTGTAGTTGTTGATCAGTCTGTCACGTTGCTATGGATGAATTGTGGCCCACTCTTCAATGCAGAACTGCTTTAACTCAGCGACATTTGTAGGTTTTCAAGCATGAACTGCTCGTTTCAAGTCTTGCCACATCTCAATTGGG
>NW_019952987.1:0-2968 GCF_002910315.2 Salvelinus sp. IW2-2015
GAGAGAGATAAAATACAAAGGATGTTATGTTGGGGGCAAAAGCCAATACACCCTTGACTTTCCCTAAAAACCAGTTTATATACAACCCCAATCCCACCCCTTTCCCTAAACAGGTTGTATACAACCCCAATCCCACCCCTTACCCTAAACCATTTTGTATCCCCAAATCCCAACCCGTCCCCATACACTGAAACATCACACTCTTTACCTCTTGAGCCAACCCCTCCTCTTTAATTCATGTCTTTTTTTAAGTTCTGACGGTCTTCACTTTCCTGTTTTTGTTTTCTCTTACCCAAGAAAAGCGCTATATAAGTATTATTAATTAAAATGCACTGTTACACATTTTACTCTCCGGCAAGTACAATTCACAATAAAATTTATAACTTATCAGATGGATAACTGTACATCCCCTAAAACATTTACATTCAATATCCCCTATACCACCCACCCTGCTGAAGGTAGTCTCCCTATACCACCACCTTGCTAAAGATAGGTCTCCCTAAAACCACCCACCTGGCTGAAGTCATTTCTCCTCATACCGACCCACCTGATGAAGTTAATTTCTCCTTCAACCACCACCTGCTGAAGTCATTTTCCCTAAAACGCACCCACCTTGCTAAGTCATTTCTCCCCACACCCGAGGCCACCTGCTGAGATGTCATTTCCCCTAAAACCACCCACTGCTGAAGTCGAGTTCTCCCCACACCACCCACCTGCTGAAGTCATGTTCTCCCCACACCACGCACCTGCTGAAGTCAGTTCTCGCCCACACCACGCACCTGCTGAAAGTCAGTTCTCCCCACACCACGCACTGCTGAAGGTCAGTTCTCCCCACACCACCCACCTGCTGAAGTCATTTCTCCTCATACCACCCACCTGCTGAAGTCATTTCCCCTAAAACCACCCACCTGCTGAAGTCATTTCTCCGCCACACCACCTACCTGCTGAAGTCTAATTTCTCCTCATACACCCACCTGCTTGAAGCATTCTCCCCACACCACCCACCTGCTTGAAAGTCATTTCCCCCACACCACCTACCGCCTGAAGTCAGGTTCTCCCCACACCAACCCACCTGCTTAAGTCATTTCTCCCACACCACCCACCTGCTGAAGTCAGTTTCTCCCCACACCACCCCACCTGCTTGAAGCTCTCTCCCCACACCACCCACGCTGCTGAAGTCAGTTCTCCCCACCAGCGCACCCACCTGCTGAAGTTCATTTCTCCCGCATACCACCCACCTGATGAAGTCAGTTGGCTCCTCATACCACCCACCTGATGAATGTACATTCTCCCCAAACCACCCACCTGCTGAAGTCAGTTCTCCCCACACCACCCGACCTGAGGCTAAAGTCATTGCTCCCCATACCACCCACCTATGAAGTTCAGTTCTCCCATACCACCCACCTGATGAAGTCAGTTCATCCTCATTACCACGCCACCTGATGAAGTCATTGTCCCCACACCACCCACCTAGAGTCCAGTTCGCCTGCATAAACCTGCAGTATCTCCACCACCCACCTGCTGAAGGTAGTTCTCCCCACACCACCCACTGCTGAGAGTCTCCCAGCAGCAGGTGAAGATTCTCCAAACACACGCTCTGAATCCAGTTCCCACCACCCCTACCCTTGTCTCCACAACACGAGAAACGACGCTCTAGTGCAGTCTCCCCACACCAACCACGCTGGAAGTCATTCTCCCCACACCACCCACCCTGCTGAATCAGTTTCTCCCCCACACCACCCACCTGCGGAGTCAGTTCTCCCCACACCACCCACCTGCTGAAGTCAGTTCTCCCCACACCACCCACCTGCTGAAGGTAGTTCTTCCACAATAGTAATCCAAACTGGCGTGCTATCGCCATTTAGACAGGAGACTGGAGACAGACCAGAACTACAGCAGGACCTGGACAGACAAAAAGAGAAAGAGAAATGTTCAGTTACTACATTTATCTGGTTCTGAACTAGGCTTATCAATGTATTTGGTGWGTTGAYGGAAATTTGCCAGGGCCTGTACTTRAGCAATCCTACCAAACACAGTTGATCCACAGARGCTTTTCACCTCMAGATAACCATMATTTCATWATGTAAACAAAGAAAATCAAACAAGCAAAAAAAGAGAACTGAAACTGGATGTTTCTCAGCTCGGTATTTGCATAGACTGTACGTATCAAACACAATCAGAAAACCTAATTCCGGGTTCTGCAAAAATAATTTGAAGTGGGGGAAGAGAAACACTGTCTGAGTCTGACAACTGGGGAATGACGACATTGAGCTCAATGGAGGACATGAGAAGAGAGGGTRAGAAGAAACGCAAGAGAATAAAACACTAAGCAAAAAGTATACKGTTGACAATCGCTCACCAAACCAGTTGAACCTAGTTTGTTAAGTGAGTGTTGACAGGACATGCTTGTTTAAATGTTTTCGGACTGCATCCACAGAGTAGGCCTATGACAGGCAGACAGACAGGAAAAGGTTATAATACACCAATTCAATGGAATGTTGAGCAAATCGTGATGAACTATGGGTGTTCAGACACCATTAMTAAGAAGAWCAAYCCCACACACCCATCTAAAATAACATGTCTTSGTCCCTTCAACAGGGCTGTAGTGGAGCAGGTCGAGAGCGTCAACTTCCTCGGTGTCCACATCACTAAGGAATTAACATKGTCCACACACAGCAACACAGTCGTGAAGAAGGCACAATAACGCCTCTCCCCCCTCAGGAGGCTGAAAAGATATGTCATGGGCTCTCAGAGCCATAAAAAATTCTAAAGCTGCATCATTGAGAGCATCCTGACTGGCTGCATCACCGATTGGCATACGACCGCAAGGCGCTACAGAGGATAGTGCGGATGGCCCAGTACATCACCGGGGCCAAGCTATCTGTTATCCAGGACCTCTATACCAGGCGGTGTCAGAGGAAGGCCCTGGAAATTGTCAAAGACCCCAGCAATGGACTTCACTCTGCTA
>NW_019952988.1:0-2966 GCF_002910315.2 Salvelinus sp. IW2-2015
ATTTATTTATTACTAACTAAGTAATTCACAGAAATGCATAAACAAGCAAACAAACTTAAAATGGTTACATGAAATGATGGGAGAAATATGCCCTAGTGGGCTGAACCGGCATGGCGGCTTGTTAGACAAAGGGAAAATTGGCGTTCGACCAAGAAGTCACTACAGAGTTCATAATTATAACAATTGACATGCTAATCCTTTACACATGAACGCTCACTCATTCGGGAACAATTGCAATCAATATATATATATTTACGCTCAATGTGTCGTCTTGATCGCTGGAGGAAAGTTAGTTTTTGTTGGAGTTCCTTCAGTCTCTGTTTTGGTTATTGTGGATAGTTCAGAGTGACATTTGTTATAGAATGGATGTTTCGGCGGTTGTCTTCGCGTTCAATGATACCGAATTCCTAGCTGCAGACTAGTAGTCAATATCAAAGACTTGTTCTTATTCGTCTAAGAGTTTAACCACGTGGTATGGTTAAAGATTCAGCAATGGTACTTAACCTTCGTTCTCCTCCTATGGAGAAAAACATGGTCTATTGATAATTTCTCAGAGTAGGGCTTTTATTCGGATAGCAGAAAGGGGCTGTCCCAGGATGTCTGACCCTAACTGGGCGCAGGGGCGGTCCTTGGATTTAGTTCAAATCAAAAGGGATTTGTATTTTTCTTCATTAAACAGTCCAAAATCATATTACACAATTATACAAACAGTATCATACTCACTCATTCATTTTATACAACAAACAGATGTAAACCTCATATCTGAGGTTATTATATAAACAGCGGTATGGTAATGTAGCCACCCCGTCTCCCATGAGTTTCCCACATTGGGACAAACGGACATGTTAATAGCTGGACTCTTCACCGATCTTTTATACTTTTTCCAGAACATGAAATCTGTTCGTACCTCAAGTTCTGTGAGGTGGAAGAAACCTCTTTGTCCTGAAAGTTTACCCTCTCTCTAATACTGTTTGGCCATGAGGAGATTCTCGGGAATTTACGACGTCTCTCTGTGATCACAGCATGGGTTGAAGGAGGAAAGGGGGAGGCAGGGAGTGGCAGGGAGAGGGGCATGGGCTTTATGTACCTAAACAGGCAACGTCATGACACACCTAACCCTCAATATTGCTTTGAAGAGCGAGAAAACACTCCCTCTCACAGCGACGCAAGCTTGACAGTTTTCTAAAGAAAGATAATCTATCTGAAGAAGAGGAGTCTGTGTTCAGGTCTTTACAACTAGAATTAGAACAGACTTACACGGATCTGGCAAAGGGCGCCTTTGTAAGGTCAAGAGCAAAATGGATTAAAGAGGGGGAAAGAAACACTAGTTACTTTTTTGCACTTGAAAAGAGAAACTACAAAAGAAAATCTATAACTGCACTCAAAATTAACAATGTTTTATGCAAAGATCCAATTACAATATCATCATTTGTCAATTCCTTTTATGAAAACCTTTACAGCTCTCAATTTCAGGAAGATGGTTGTGAAAGCTACATTTGCCACATTCAGAATTATGTCCCTGTAATTGAGGATGATTTCCACTCAGTTTGCGATTCACCTGTGTCAATTGGAGAAATTAGAGAGGCTCTGAATTCAATGAAAAAAGGGAAATCACCTGACCCTGATAGCCTGTCAGTTGAATTCTATAGACAGTTTTGGGAGTTGCTAGAAGACCCGATTTTCAATATGTTTCAAGATTGCATTAAAAATGGGGAAATGGTCTCCACTATGAAACAGGGCCTTATTTCATTGATTCCGAAGCCTGATAAAGACCCTTCTCTCATTGACAATTGGAGACCAATTACTTTATTAAATGTTGATTACAAATTGATTGCTCTGGTTTATGTCAAAAGATTAAAGAAAGGAATAGATACCATTATAAATGAGACTCAAACAGGATTTATGAAGGGCCGTCACATAAGCTCTAACATTCGTTTAGTCTTGGACTTTATAGATTATTCAGATGCAATTGACTCAGATGCGGTTGTCCCATTTCTGGACTTCTGTAAAGCCTTTGACACAATTGAACATGAATTTCTCTTTAGGTCTCTTTAAACTTTTTGGATTTGGTGAAAATTTTATTAAAGTAATTTGCATGTTTTACAAAGATATAAATAGTTCTGTGCTACTAAACCTTAATACTGCCAAAAGATTTAGTATCAACAGAAGTGTACGACAGGGATGCCCAATTTCGCCGTTTTTATTCATTTTGGTTGTGGAACTTCTATCTCTAGATATTCTGAATAATGCAAATTTATATGGTTTAACCATTTTTAACAAAGAAATCAATTTCCCAACTGGCTGATGATACTACTCTTTTCTTAAGAGACAAAGACCAGGTCGCACATGCCCTTAATGCTATAACTGCATTTTCTATTGCATCAGGATTAATGCTGAATGTTTCTAAATGTGAAATCTTATGTTTATTTGACTCTGATAAAGAAATTGAAAATATTCCTGTAAAGGACTGTGTTAAATATTTAGGAATACATCTGTCAAAAAAAAAATCACTTAGTCAGACAACATTTGAATTTCTCTCCTAAAATTAAGAACTAAAAATATATTTAATAATTGGCTACAAAGAGATCTTTCTATACTTGGGAGAGTACTTCTGTCCAAGGCAGAGGGACTGTCTCGTTTTGTGTACCCCTCATTATCGTTATGTGTAAATCCAGCTACTTGTAAAGAGATCAATAAGACCTTTCTTGACTTCATCTGGAAAAATAAGTCTCACAAACGAAAAGAAATCTGTCCTTTCTAACAAAAGAGCTGAAGGCGGTCTAGATTTTGTTGATTTTGTTGACATAAATAACACTTTCAAGATAAACTGGTTGAAAAAATGTTTGATCGATACTGATTCAATATGGTCTATTATTTCATTCCAAATAATCGTGCTTTAATAAATTGGGAGATCTTCAATTTTACTGAAATGTAATTGATATTCGCTGAAAGTTACCTGCTGATCA